>NW_007727407.1:334726-356160 GCF_000696425.1 Galeopterus variegatus
ATAGCCTAAATTAGAATACAGCCTCCTTTGCTTTCCAGCTTTGTTACCAGGGGCAAGTATCTGAATTGCTTCAGGCCTCAGTTTTCTTATTTGTAAAATGTGGACAATCAGAGTGCCTATATCACAAGATCAGGAGGGTTAAAGGAGTAAATACAAGTTGCTGTTACCACCATCATTGTGATGTGGCAGTTGACATGAGTCTTCAAGAGCAGTGGTAAACAGTTGAGGAAAATATTTGTGAACCAGTTTTTAAAAAAGTCTTTTAAAATAATCTAAGCAAGCCATTATTAAAGGTCGCAAACAATAGTAGATCTCTTTTAATAAATCTGAAGAGTTAGATGATGTAAAAATAAGACTTTCTGAGAACTTTGCATTTAATTATTTATATTTGTGTACTGATTTATTAGATGAATAATGGAAAATAACTTTTACACTGTTTATACTCTGCATTTTTAAATGAGTTTTGGAGAATGTACAAATACTTTATTGTTTTTTATTCATATAAAATACATGATTATTTCTGTACATGAATAAGTATACTATTGAACTCCTGAAGTAAATTAAATGATAATAAGAGATGAGTGATAAGGTTAGAAGAGAGAAAAATAGTAGAGGGGAGGGGCCATAAACCCTGACTGGTCTGAGTTCCCTGAGATATATGCTGATGGCAGTGCTGCTTATTTACTTCCTTTGCATTTAGCTCAAAGGAAGGTGGTTTGTTGGGGGAGTGGAACCTGGTGTATGCCAGGGTTTTACCTCAGTTATTATCCCCCACAATACAGAAAGCAGGTTGTCCTCTAACACCTCTTGGAGAGGACTCCATACTGTATCATGGCAGTAGAATTACACGGATGGACCATTGAGGATAGAAGTTGATGACAGATCTGGCTGTTCTAACTACAGTGAAATTGTACGTTGAAGTGAAGGCATTAGTCAGTCATCACCTTGAAATGAGAATTTAATGAAGGATAAAATTTAAATCTTTTCTAAAGGATGTGTTTATTCAGTGCACATTATTTTTTAGTGGTCTTAGTAGGTTTTTTCCCTCCCTGCTCTAAAGACTTTTTTTTGAGTCTGAATCACTAGTCTTGCCTTTTCCCTCTTTTTTTTTTTTTTTTTTTTTTTTTTTTTTTTTTTTTTTTCCGGCAACTGACTGGTACGGGGATCTGAACTTGTGACCTTGGGGTTATAAGGCTGCACTCTAACCAACTGAGCTAACTGGCCAGCCATGGAGCAGCAGAGTTTAAAACACGTGTACGGAGGGAGAGGAAGCAGACGTTTGCTGAATGGAGCCCTCCTGGTCAATCACTTCACATCCGCCCAATTTAATTAAACTTCAGCGGACACCTCCCCAGTGAACACATGTTGGTGGCTCCATAAATCACAAAGGTAGGCCAGGTAGGGTTTACAGAGATAAGACAAAGGATGGCCCGCCTTTAAGGAGTATGAGAAGAANTCCGGCAACGGATCGCAACCCTCAGTGTCGCACCCGTACCGGACCGGCAACGGGATCGCAAACCTCGGTGCTGAGCCCGCACCTTGCTCAGCCAGTGAGCGGGAACCGGTCTGTATGTGGGATCCGAACCCTCGGTGGGAGCGCCACCGCGCTCCCAGCGGCGCACTGTAGCAGTGCGCCACCGGGCCGGCCCCCCCTTTTCCCTCTTAATACCAATGGTTGACTTCAAGATTTTGCCTTCAGCTTGTAAGCCATTTGTACCGATGCCTTTGTAAGCCACAGAGTTGATGTTTTGTAGCTTTAACAACAGGCACTAACACTGTTAAGAGATGGCGTTCTTCTATAGGTAGACAGTGTAGTGTAGACATTTGCTGTCTGAATAGACTGAATTTGACAATTTAATTTTAACAGAAAGGATACTGCTACATAAATATAAAGCATTATTCAGACAACATTGTTACTGAAGCAGTTAGGTCACAGTTAAGATGAAGGTGTTAACTAAGTAGGCTGAAGTGTTTTCATTCCTTCTTGTTTTGAATTTGTTTTCCAGCAGAATACGAAAAGAAACTAAAACTATGGGCATATCCATGTACCGAACATAGCATAAGCCAGTTGTGAATGTGTCTTCATAGTTCAGTCTAAAATTTGCAGGATGATTAGGTGTTGTCTAATGCTTACAGGTGATTGTTTCCATGGTGTGAGACAGATATCTCATTCAGTGTGTCAAGTATTCTTCATTCAATACACTGGAGAGATGTCTGTCTGATGCCTCAGGAACTTGAATACTTTTCATTATTAAGATCCAGAATGTGCCACTATGCTTAGCATTCTCTCCAAATAAAGAATCCTTCCCTCCCCTTCCTCCCCCCATTTTTATCCCTGACAAAGATCCTGGTTCAATAGGTCTGAAATGGTGTCTAGGCATCTATTTTTCACAGTATGCCTCAGGAACTTTCAGATACTCTTAATTTTGAGAACTACTAGGGTAAGGAAGTTTTGATGTCGGGATAAATCAAAACTAAATCAGAACCAAATCAAGCAGTAGACATGCAAAGCCAAAGACTTAGATGGTGGTTCTTCATGTCCATGAATTCGCCTTTACTCTCCTTCTGTGGTGTTACATTACCAAGGTAGGAGGGTAAAATCAGACTCACACATCTCTATCTGGGAATGAGAGACAGTTAAGCTGTTTTACTTTTTTATCAACATATAATTTTACTTTCCCTGAGGGCTTGAAACTTTGAAGAATTAAGCTTCAGTAATAAAATGCCCACAACGATTAACTGCAGAGTTGTAAATATTATATAGCATTTACAATTGTAAATATAAATAAGGGTAAAAAACATGATAGAACATTTTCATGGGCCACATATTTTTTAATTTTTTAGTTTTATTATCAACAAATTCTTATTACATATCATGATTTTTCTTTAAGTCCTTTACCTGACCTATCACTCCCCAAACCTCCTCCCTCCCTCCTCCCCATCTTTAGTATCCTTAGGTTTGTTCTCTCCTTCTGAAAGTTCACCTAGTTACTATTTCCAGTTAAAAGAGATAGCCTCCTACCTTATATCATCTGAATCTAGGTGGACATGCTAAACTCAAGAGTTTTCAAGCTATGTTCCTTGAGGCACTGGTATTTACTAAATTAGAGTTCCACAGAGAATTTTTCAGGTGCAACTAGGTTCTAGTTTTTTTGGTGATGTAACTTATATTTTCCTACACTCTAATTTTTGAGAGGATATTTTTCTCAATTTAGTTTTTCTTTTTTAAAAAAAATTATTAATTGAACTTAATTGATTATACATGTTTGTACAGTACAAAATTGACTATCGATACTTGTGTACAACATGTGATGGTAAATCAAGATAATTAGCTTATTCATCATTACAGTGCATAACCATTCTTTGTGTCCATAACCAAATTCTCACTGCTTCCCCTTCCCCTTCCCCTTTCCCTTTCCTTTTCCTCTTCCTTTCTTCCTTTCCCCCTCCCAGTTATGAGTGAGAACATGTGGTATTTCCCTTTTCTTGTCTGGTTTATTTCACTTAATTTTCTACAGACTCATCCATGTTGCTGCATACGACAGAATGTCATTCTTTTTTTATGGCTAAGTAGTATTCCATTGTGTATATATACCACATTTTCCTTATCCAGTCATCCATCAATGGACACTTATGTTGGTTCCATATTTTGGCTATTGTAAATAGAGCTGTATGAACATGGGAGTGCAGGTATCCCTTCAACATGATGATTTCCGTTCCTTTGGATATATACCCAGTAGAAAGATTGCTGGATAATATGGTTGTTCTATCTGTAGTTGTTTGAGGAACCCTCCATACTGTTTTCCATAATGACTGTGCTAATTTATAGTCCCACCAACGGTATGGAAGGGTTCCCCTTTCTCTGCATCCTCACTAGCATTTCTTATTCTTGGTCTTTTTAATAATGGCCAGTCTAACGGGCGTGTGATGATGTCTCAGTGTGTTTTTGATTTGCATTTCTCTGATGACTAGTGATGCTGAGCATTTTTTCATGTACCTGTTAGCCATTTGTATGTCTTCCTTTGAAAAATGGCTATTCATGCCCTTTGCCCATTTTTTTAATTGGATTATTTGTTTTTTTACTGTATAGTTGTTTGAGTTCTTTATATATATTCTGGATATTAATCCCTTGTCAGATGTATAGTTTGCAAATATTTTCTCCTATTCTGTAGATTGTCTTTCTGCTCTGTTGATTGTTTCCTTTGCTCTGCAGAGCTTTTTAATTTGATATAATCCCATTTGTTTATTTTTTCTTCTGTTGCTTGTGCTTTTGGGGTCTTATTCATAAAGTTTTTGTCTAGTCTACTTCCTGGAGTGTTTCCCCTATGTTTTCCTTCAGTAATATTATGGTTTCGGGTCTTATATTTATGTCTTTAATACATTTTGAGTTGGTTTTCGTATATGGTGAGAGGTACAGGTCCAGTTCCTTTCTTCTGCATATGGATGTCGAATTTTCACAGCACCAACAGTCTTTTCCCCAATGTATGTTCTTGTTGCCTTTGTCAAAGATCAGTTGGCTGTAAGTATGGGGGTTGATTCCTGGGTTTTCTATTGTGTTCCATTGATCTGAATGTCTGTTTTATGGCAGTACCATGCTGTTTTGGTTACAATAGCTTTGTAATAATTTGAAGTTGGATAGTGTTATGTCTCTGGCTTTATTTTTTTTTGCTTGGGATTACTTTGGCTATTTGGGCTCTTTTATTGTTCCATATGGATGTTAGGATTGCTTTTTCTATTTCAGTGAAGAATATCATTGGTATTTTGATGGGGATTGCATTGAATCTGTAGATTGCTTTGTCTGGCTTTATTTTTTTTTGCTTGGGATTACTTTGGCTATTTGGGCTCTTTTATTGTTCCATGTGGATGTTAGGATTGCTTTTTCTATTTCAGTGAAGAATATCATTGGTATTTTGATGGGGATTGCATTGAATCTGTAGATTGCTTTGGGGAGAATGGACATTTTCGCGATATTAATTCTTGCCATCCAAGAGCATGGTATATCTTTCCACCTTTTGTGTTCTCTTTAATTTCTTTCAGGTAGTGTTTTGTAGTTCTCATTGTAGAGATCTTTCATCTCCTTGGTTAAATTGATTCCTGGGTATTTTATTTTTTTGGCAACTATTGTAAATGGGCTTGCTTTCTTGATTTCTTTTTCTGCTAGTTTGTTACTGGAGTATAAGAATGCTACTGATTTGGGGGCATTCATTTTGTATCCTGCAGTGTTACTGAAATTGTTAATTAGCTCTAAGAGGTTTTTGGTAGAGTTTATACGTTTTTCTGTATATAATCATGTCGTCTGCAAACAGGGACAGTATGACTTTGTCCTTTCCAATCTGGATGCCCTTTATTTCATTTTCTTGCCTGATTGCTCTGGCTGGTACTTCCAGTACTATGTAAAATAGGAGAGGTGAGAATGCATCCTTGTCTTGTTCCTGTTCTTAAAAGAAAAGAAAGCGTTCCCCATTTAGGATGATATTGGTGATTGGCTTATTGTAAATGGCTTTTATTGTGTTGAGATAATTTCCTTCTATACTTAATATGCTGAGTCTTTATCATAAATTGATGTTGAATTTTTCAGATGATTTTTCTGCATCTATTGAGATAATCATGTGGTTTTTGTCCTTGATTTTCTTGATGTGGTGTATTACATTTAATGACTTGCATATGTTGAACCATCCTTGCATCCCTGGGATGAGTCCTACTTCATCATGGTGTATAATTTTTTTGATGTGTTGCTGTAATCTGATTGCTAATATTTTGTTGAGGATTTTTGCCTGTATGTTCATCAAGGATATTGGCCTGTAACTTTCTTTTTTGTTGTATCTTTATCTGGTTTTGGTATCAGGGTGATGCCAACCTCATAGAATGAGTTTGGGAGAGCAGCTTCTGTTTCAATTTTCTGGAAAAGTTTGAAGAGACGTATTAATTCTTCTTGAAAGGTTTGATAGAATTCAGTTGTAAAGCTGTCTTTTCCTGGGCTTTTCTTGTTGGAATATTGCTGATTTCTGCTTCAATCTCATTGCTTGTTATTGGTCTGTTCAGGCTTTCTATTTTTTTCTTGGTTCAGTCTGGGTAGTTTGTATGTGTCCAGAAATTTATTTTCGTTAGTTTCAAGAAATTTTTTGATTTCCTGTTCAAAGCACCAAGTGTCACCAGCTCTGACCCAAGCAGGTGAGTGCCTACAGCCATGCCACAGCATAGTCAGCCCCCATCCAAGCAGTTCTAGCAGCCAGACTACTTGTGGACTTTGGCACTCAGTGCCCAACAAAGAGCAACTTAAAAAATTGGGAGCAATAACCACTGAGGATAGAAATTGGATTTATTTACCTTAGTTCATCAGAAGGAACAGTGGAAATGGATAACCAGTAGTAGCTAGTCAGTGTTTTTCCTAAGAAGAGGATAAGGAGGAATGTGTCAAATTTCCAAGGAGGATATTGGGAAGAATTTAAAAATAAAGTCGAGACCCTGTAGTTTGGTTGGGAAAGTATTTTCCAATGCATTTAGGTAAAAAATCTATAGCTATCTTTGTGCATGGCGTGTGTGTGTCTGTGTCTCCCTGGAATCAAAGGGATGGACTGGATTAGGGGCTCTGAATCCCTGTCGGATGCAGATGTTGACCTAGTGGTTAACTCTTCATGGTATTGCTTGTCCTCAAAGCTTCTTGTAAAATAGAAACACTCTAACAAATGCTTACAAACATACCAGTACCTTTCCTTAAATTTATCTTTGACTTAGGGTTGACAACCCCTGCCTTGATGACCTCAGGGCTTGACTTTAGCTCCAAGGTTCTGGGACATGTTCTTTTGAGAGAACTAGGAGACTGGATTTTAGCATTGTGGCTGTGGGAAAGTCATAACAACTTGGAACCTATTCTGTAGAATGGGGATCGTGATCTCCACTAGCTTCTAGAGGACATTGTGAGGAGAAAATGAGATAATGTATGTGAGGTTGCTTCATAGTGGTTCCTAACCTTTTCAATAAAAATCCTTTTCCCAGGGGGAAAATGTATTCGTGCCTTTCTCCGTTCCTTTTTTCCACCTTTCCTCCCAGTACTTGATTACCTGACAGTGGGTTGGTCTTCGGAAGCAGTGGTGAGCAGGTTCAATAAAACCATTGCTCTCCTGGAACTTAAACATCTACTTAGTTGTCTAGTCCCTATTTGGAACAACTTTCTCCTCCTTACTTCTGGAAGAGCTGGTCTCTCCAACTCTTCCTAAGAGGCCACTCATTCCTGTTGCCATTCAACATTCTCTTATTTCTAGATGCTCTATTTAACCTGTACTGCCTCCTGTGGTATATCTAGCTCTCTTTATTCCTCCTCTTTGCTGTTTCAAAAGTGCTTCAAATTTGCCATTTCTAAAACTGAACTAATGACCAAATAGTGCCCCTCCCACTCCTAAACTTGGTCCTTTTCTGGTGGTCTGTGTAGTCCAGTATTCTGTCTAGTTGTTTAATCCAGAAACCCATGTCTCTCTCCACCCCTTGATCTCCCATACCTCACATATCCACTTCTTTACCCAGCCTTGTTTTGTTATGTCCTAAATTCCTGCCAGATTCTCCATTTCTGCTTTCACTGTTGTTTTTCAAAGCTACCATCATTATCCTGTGTGCAGTCCATCAAAATAGTATCCTCATATATTTTTGCTCCCTAATCCATCCTACACTTTTCAGATAAAGTGGTATTTTTTAGATACATAAATATATTCACATGATTCCAATGTGAACCATTTTTAAAGCATGGAATGTATTCAATGAAGTCTCCTTTCCCCATGTCACTAGGTTACTCTTTTTAAATGTCCTTCCAAGGTATTTTATGGATATGTAAGGAGGTACTAACACATAAGCTCTTTTTAAAATCTCATTATTTACATGAAAGGTGGTATACTATACATACTTTTCTTCCTCTTGATTTTTTTCTATAAACAGTGTATGCTGGATATCTTTCTATTGTAGTACCTGGAGAATCTCCACACTGATTTCTATGGCTGGATAATATTCTCCGGTAGGAACGTTGAAATTGATACATTATCAGTACAAAACATCTTTTACTATCCATCGTATTCCATTCTTTTATTTGGATAACCTTGTCATGAATTTCCATTCATTACTCTTGGGGGGGGGGGGACACTAAGCTCTTCACCAGCCAAGGCCCTCAGAATCCAGCCCTGCTTCTCTTTCTTAGGATTGCCTTGTATTGCTCCTCCCCTCATCCTCTACTCTTGGGTTGCATGGATTGTCTTTTATTTCTTCCATGTATCATGTTTCTTCCTTTCCAAGGCCTTCCTTCCCAAGGCCTCTGCCCACCTTCTTTTCTTACTCTCACATGCAGACCCATCCCCTCCTTTCCCTGACTAGTTAACTTCTAATTAGCTTCTAATCTACTTAAGGTAGATCTTGGCTCAATGCCATTTCCTCAAGGTATGCTTACCCTAACAATCCAGAGCCAGCTCAGAGCTCTCTGATACTGTGTCTCCCAGCACCCTGTCCTCTTCCTTTGAGCAATTGTTATTTATTTTTATACATTTATATATAGGATTATTAGATTGATTATTATCTCAGACACTTAAAACTGTTTTTAATTTTTTTGGGGGGGGGCAGTATGGGGAGCTGAACTCATGACCTTGTTGTTTTAAGGCTGCACTCTAAGTAACTGAACTAATTGGCTAGCCCTTTAAAACTGTTTTTAAATAGTGGGTTGCAACCTGTTATAGGTTAGGTAATCAGTTTTAAAAGTCATGACAAGCCATTTTTTAAAAATGAAATAGAATAGAAAACATCAGACCTCTTTGCTTATAGTAAAAGTATTTTTTTAAATCAGGCTTTTGCTTCAGATTAATACATAGCTGAAATCACAAAAGTGCACGCACACACAAGTATTTTTTTAAATCAGGCTTTTGCTTCAGATTAATACATAGCTGAAATCACAAAAGTGCATGCACACACACACACACACACACACGAGTGTATTAGGTATGATGTCAAATGTATCTCATTGTGGGTCTTGGTCAAAAAAGTTGTAAAGCCTCTGAACTAGACTGTAAATTCAGTGAGTACAGGAATTCTATTTGTTTTGTATGCCATTCTATCCCCAAGTCTAGCAGAGGAATTGGCACTGAGTCAGGCACTCAGTAAATATACCAGCTGGCTGAATGAATGAGTGAGGAGAGGAATTCTGTTTGTTTTGTACACCATCTTATCCCCAGGTCCAGTAGAGAGACTGGCACTGAATCAGGCACTCAGTAAATATGCCAGCTGGTTGAATGAATGAATGAACCATACACTTTTTCAGGGAGATTCATGGACCCACCGCCTTCCTTTGTAAGGGACTAGAAGACCTGGTTCTAAGCAGATGTTAATGATCATTTCCTTGGCCAGTTGTGTCTGCATTAAATCATTAGAAGACAAGAGACAATAAAAGTAATATAAAACCAGACCTACAAATGTATTTTTTTTATGCGTTGATAATGAGATGAAACACTAGGGATGAAAGGTTTTTAGGTTAAAAATTTTTTGTATTACTTATGGATCTTAGACCTTAAAATATTCTTTTAATTTTGTTTTATTAACAAATAATAATACTTAATTTTTTACCTGCCTAAATATCTGGGTAATTTTTAAATTTTGAAGGTAGTTTAATACACACAGGGCTTATTACATAGCTGTTATCTTTTGTGTGTACTTCAGCAGTAAAATATTTATGCAGTTTAGCAAGGTGATACTACAACCTGGTTTAGTACAACAGCTGCAGTGCCTGTTCCCATGTGTCTTGATTTCCCTTTTTAATCTTCGGTTTTCTGCAACTGAAGACTTAACGTCAGCATGTAGTTTATATAGCAGCAGATAATGGCGAAAGCTTCTTGAATTAACATAGTAAAGGGAGAAATACTCTGTTGAGTTTACTTTTTTCCTAATTTTCTAATGTCTTTGAAAAACATTTTTCTAGCATGTCCTATACAGTACAGCTTTATAAACATCATATATTTATGAGAAATTTTTGCAACTTTTTAATTCTTTAGAAAACCTGTAAACTTAACTCCGAAGATACGGTCTCTGATCTTAAAATATGGGAATGTCTCAGTTCTGAAGTTCTAAAGTAAGCATTTGGCTTAACACAAATCAGGACAGTACTGGAAATAAAAGAGTGATACTTGTGTTTATTTCCAGTCATAAGTTTGTATGCATAATTGAAATTGAGATTGGATTAAAAAGTGTTTAGGCAAAAATAGAGAATCTTAATTATTTTCAAGTTTATTATCAGAATTTTTTTAGCACAGAGTTTTTATCTAGCATATGTGTTATTTTTTTCTTTCTATTTCTAGGTGCTCCTGATCCAACAGCAGGTGCTAGTATAGATGATGAAAACTGCTGGCACTTAGATGAAGAGCAGGTTCAAGAACAGGTTAAACTGTTCCTTTCCCAGGGCGGGTACCACGGATCAGGAAAGCAGCTTAATTTGCTCTTTGCAAAGGTATGATTGTTTATTTTTAAAGAAATATTCTAAATATATACATATATAAAACTATAATCGTGTTTATAATAGGATAAACGCTTTTTTTTTTAAATTTAAAGAATAGGCTTTAAGTTAATTGACCAACTAGAAATATTTGTGTTGTAATGCAGTCTTTCATTTGCTTAGATGACCTTAGACAAGATGTGGGACATTTTTGTCTTAGGTGCTATCAATAAAATGGTGAAAACTTATACAATTTTGAAAAACTTCTTTCAATAGTAAAAGCAAAATAAATAGCTTAATGTTACTTAAAATGCTGTCTTTTCAGGTAACTGCTTTCTAGTTCATTTTCTTAAGTAGAATATAACTTTAAATATAATCCTTAAAATGTGCTTTACATGTTTAACATCAGTATCTTTAAGTTAGTTTCAAAAGCAGGGTTTTAGAGTCATACAGACCTCAGTTTAAATCTTAGTTCATACTAATTGTATGAACTTTGGCAAATTATCTAAGTCAGTTTCCTCAACTATAAAATTAGCTAATAATAACATATCTCCTAACATTTTTATGATAATGGTGTTACATGATGGTATCTAAATGTTCATTTTCATCACCAAAAATTGATGGCCTAAGAAATAAAGTTATTTTGGTCATATGTTCCTTGTGAGCAGAAGCTCTATCTCTTGCTTTACCTAAAATTTTTAGTACTGTAAACATTTCTAAATATTGAGTAAAATGCTTTTTTAATAATATTAAATCAATATATTTTCATTGGGAGTATAGGCATCATGCAGATAATGTATTAAAATTGGTTTTAAGGGAACAAATAACTATGTTCATTATACTCTTGTTAAAATAGCTTCTGTAATATTCATAATAACTAAAAGATTTTTTTTTTTTTAGTTCAGAAGAATTAGAATGAACTTTGTTATTGGGAATGGCCAGAAAATAGTGTATTCTGATTAATTAGTAGTCTGTTAATAAAGATATATCTTGTATACCATATGTAGATTGCCAGTTTTCCAAGAATCAGATTATATGCATTTAACTCTAAATCTACTTCACACATGATTTACTCATTCTTTGGTAATTCACTAGCACTTCAAACTCACGTAATGCCTCAGTCAACAGTCTGAAAATTAATTACCATTATAGATGTGCTTGAGTGCTGGTTAATAGAGAGTTTTGGTTTATGTGCTTAATAGTAAAGTATTTATTTTTATTGCTATTGCTAACTGAGTAATAGGTTAGAAATCTATCAGAAAAATAAACATTAAGTCAAATTCATTCATATACTAACAATCTAAAAGTTTTGGTATATTTAGACACCCAGGAAGTATTTCATATATTCTCATTCAGCAAAGAGTACACTGTGGCCTCAGTATGAAAGATATATTATTAGACTGGTCTGCAGTTGTTATTTTTATCCCTATATATTATGTACACATTACATATGTAATATGAAGCAATAGCAGTATCTAATTTTGGAAATGGCCTAACTTTTGGAGTTAAGACAGATCTGGGTTCTGTTCCCAGATGTTCCCCCTTGTCCTTTGTGGGCAAGTTACTTAACCTCTCTGAGACTTGGTTTTATAATTCATAAAATGAGGATTATAATCTGGCCTACTTTACATGGTGCTTGTGAAGATTAAATGGTAAGTATAAATGTAAAACCATTTAGCACAATATCTGGTAAATGGCAACTCCCTTTCTTCTTCCCAGTCTTCACCTGTTTATGAGTTTTTAGTGCTTCCATAGTGGGTGTAAACTCCTTTTTAGGGATTACTGAAATAACCTTCCTGGAAGCACAACCTTTGTGATTGAGGATGGAAGTACTTTTGAGTTTTTTACAAAGCTTATTGCTAACAGTGGGTGAAGGTGTTTCATTGTGTGTCAGAGTGCAGGCCTGAGGCAGGATCTGTTGATCTTCTACATTTGGGCTGCTTTATTGAAGATTTGCCATTTTCTCCTTTACTTGACTTTCACATTGAAAGAATCCTGAAAAAAGGACCAGCACCCACACCTTGCCTGCTTTTCTACCTCTTATGACCTTGCTCCAGTAATTTCCTTCAGGGACAACTGATGTTCAGCTGGGATTCTTATGTGTGGAATATACAACTGTACACACTTGGAATGTGTGGATTCATTTAGGGTTTCTTGCAGAGAGACTTACCCTTGTGTTTCTTTTCTCCTTTCTTTCATTTGGGAAATGTAGCACAAGAGTAATGGACAGAACTTGAGGTTCCAGCTTGAGAGGCCAAGTTAACTTATTAGGTCAGTGCCTATTATTCTGCTTTGTGGATCACTCATTCCTGTATAGAGCAAGAGAGTTCTTGAATCTACAGCCCTGTCTCTTTCCTCTTACCATTGTAAAAAAACAACTTCATCTGAGTAAATAGAAGTATGCTGCTGTTGTTTATATAAAAAAAACCTCAGTGAGAGAGAACTTACTGAAATTGCTGAACTTATTAAAATCTCAAAAAATGAAAGACTTGCACAATGCTGGATTTACTAAAAACCACTGAATTGTTACCTCAGTGAGAGAGAACTTACTGAAATTGCTGAACTTATTAAAATCTCAAAAAATGAAAGAACTTGCACAATGCTGGATTTACTAAAAACCACTGAATTGTTCAGTTTAAATTGGCGAATTTTATGGTATATGAATTATGTCTCAATAAGCCTATTTTTTAAACAACTCAAGGACAGATGCTGTTGTTATAAACATTATCAAATAATTTTAAAGATTCCTGAAGAGTTCTCAAAGGACTCTGCTTTAGACTCTGCTACTGTGGTGGTAAGTACATCCAGCTGTAGAGTCAGGAAGGTGCCAAACTATTTGTCATGTTGTTTTGGTATTATTTTTCTGTAAGCTAGCGAAGTTATGGCATCTCATCCCCAGGAAGTAGCAGCACCTTGCTGAAACCTGTTTTGGTAAACTAGTTAGGTTCAGATACCTGTTTCCAGTGCCACATTTCACTTCTATAGTCTGTCAAAGCAGGAATTATGTTGTTGCCTACTTTGTTGGAGTACAATCTTTTAAGTCAAAAGTGTACTTGGTTTAGATAAGAGAGATACTTTGAAGGAAACCTGGAAAAAAATGTTCGTATGGGACATATAAAATAAGATTTAATCACTTACCTTGATCAGATATGTAAGACCCAACCAAAAAATTTTCGGAATTAGGAAGTTAGGGAAACTTCTTTTCCTCATATGAATTCTAAAACATGATTTAAAAGAAATGATCAAGTCATTGCTTTGATTAGATTGCTATTTAGGATAGAGAGTGGTTTTTAGTTTTGTTTGTTTAAGAGGGTTGGTACGAAGGCTGAACTCCTTCCAGAAGAAAGAGAGAAAAGTGGTCTGTCTCTTGTGTTGCTGTTTGCTTTTTTGTTTTTCGGTGGGGGAACAGTTTTTTAAGGTTCTGTTTTTCTTCTCTAGGTGCGGGAGATGTTGAAGATGAGGGACTCCAATGGGGCACGCATGTTGACCTTGATAACAGAGCAGTTCATGGCTGATCCTCGCCTGTCACTTTGGAGGCAGCAAGGCACTGCGATGACTGACAAATATAGGCAACTCTGGGATGAGCTGGGTAAATGTGTTTCCTGATAAATTACTATTGAGTTGTATGTAGATAAACATCATAGTTGAATGTTTCAAGAACATGGTCATAGTATTGTGAAAGAGAGCGAGCTGCTCATACATGTTGCCAACATACACTGGTTAGATGAACAGGAAGAATGAGGACTTGGGCTGGCATTTGCAGGAAACAATCTTGGCAGGGTTTTGGGGGTTAATTGCCTGATCTTGAGGAAAGTAAGTACAGGAATCTGCCTTTAAATATTTGGGAAAAAAGCTATATTATTTTAAAATATATTTTAAATGTATCTTAGAGCTGGTTACTTATTTCAACATTAATATTGTAGTCAGTTCAGCTAAAATTTGGTCTGTCTTCCCTTTCTCCCACATTGGAGTTACCAAAAGTAGTTTGGATATTCATTTTATTTGTGGCTGCTATAGACTTAGATATTGATGTTGACCCTCAGAATGGAAAAGATACAGCAAACTCTAATATTTATTGCTTCCCAAATCTCTGGTGGTTAAAGATAAAAACGATCAAGCCACTAGTCATGTTCATTAAAAGGATACTGGGAATTTTGTTGGGAAGAGTCTTGTTACCCAGTGCTCGTTGCTAGGGAAGTAATGGGTGAAGAATTTGTTATCTTGTCTTTATATTAAATCCGTAAGTTACAAATGAAATTTTTCACAAAACATTATATCAGTGCCTATGTTAATTTTATGAATGGATAATGCTTGCTATATTTACTAGAAGATCCTAATCTCAATGAAACTCCTCTTGGCTAATGATGGACCACATCATGTTGATTGATTGCAGGTCTGGTCTAGACCAAGAGAAGCTATTCTCTGTGAAGATACCACATGATTTTAATAGGAAGGAACATTTGAGATGAACTGTTTTACAGATAAGGAAATAAGTCCAGGGCAGTTAGGAGACTTCCACAAGATGACATTGTGTAATCTAGGGTTATGCAACAAATTGGTAAAGAATTTGATGTCAGTGTTTCCTTTTTCATCTAAATAGAATGTGCATTCAGACATTTGGCTGTGGACAGAAACTCTTGACGTTTTTTATGTGTGTCTTTTATTTGCCAACTGTTAAATATTTGTTGAACTTTTTCCCTGACATCTTTTCTTAAGTACCTTGTAGTAACTTTTTCTTGGTACTTTCTTTGGGTCCCCTGAAATAATGGTAGTGGCCTTTCTCCCCAACCAAAATTTAAATCAATCTGTAACTATAGTAGATAGTTTTGATATATTGGAGTGATGTTTGGGCGGCACAGTGTGGTGGTTAAAGAACACAAGTCTTTAATTGTTGCTTTGTGTTGCTTCGCCCCCCCCCACGGATTTGTCACCCCACTTCCCCTGGGTGATGGAGATGCAATCTTCTGAGCAGTGAGAGGCCCCGAAGTGGTTAATCTCCTGGAACCCTCAAGAGAGATGCATTCCTTCCTTCCTTGGGAAATTAACGCTGAATTGGGATTCTCTCCCTGAATTTATTTTCCAGACCAGGAAGTTACAGGAAGAGAACAAAGGTGGGGTTATAGTTTAACAATATAGGCTGGTAACATCAGTAAAACAAGCAAAGTGACATTCCATAATGCAATTTGCAAAAGATTAATATAGCAATTTCTCAGTATCTTTACATAACAGTCAGTAACTAGTCTGTCTTTGAGCCAGCAACCTGCTGTGCCACAATGCTTATCTTGCAACAGAGACTTATAGCCTGAAGGAAATTTCCTGTCCTTGCAAGGTCAATATTTGAAACTGCAAGGCTTTGGAAAACCAGGCCCTGTGAAGTACATATGCTTTATAGTATATTCCACATTTAATGTGTGGTTTAAACAAATATTTTTATAGAATACTGAATGATTTATTTTTCCAAGTAAACTCTCCTCGGTTTTATAACTACAGTACATGTTGAGTTGACTAATTGGTTTATAAAAGTAAAAAGGACTAGCATTTAATAACTATAATGGAGGGGATCATTTAAGGAAAAACTATTGGATTAATATTAAATGGGTACAATTTAAAGAGTTTTGGTACTTCGAGAAACTTAGAATTACAAGTAACTGGTTATGAAGAAAATACCAGCTACATTTTTTGTTTACTAAAAAAAGTACAAATGACACAATCAGATGAAATTTGCATGTTCACATTTAACCCATAGTCACATCTCACTTTTCTAAGTTGGTTTTGAAAATTATGTACCTGAACCCTCAATCAAAAGTATAAATTCTCATTAGGTGGAAGTTTTCACTAGCTTATTCTAGTTATGTCCTCTGTTGGACTACTTTCTAATTAAGGACCAGGCTTTATACAAGTTCTTTGATTTTAGTATGGTATGAAGAGCACAATTTCTTGTCCTGTGCTTTTTTTTTTTTTTACAACCTCCCCCCCACCATTGCTAGCTAGACTGCTAGAAATTATCTTATGTACTCTCATTTGCCATTTTAATGGTGTTTAAATTCTGTGAAGAGTCCCATGTAGAAGTAACAAGCTATCACATCTTAATATTCATTCACCAAAAAATTAACAAAAAGTTGCTTCTGAACTACAAAAGGAACGGTTTTTGCTTCTTAATAAAATGGGGGAATTTGACTTTGTGCCCCTACACAGGGCTCACATTGCTTCAAGGCTCTGCTTTGGAATTAAATGCTGAGCACTGCCAGATGCCAGACATTGAGAAGAGGCTGAGTTTTGTCGGCAAATGGGATCTGCAAGTTAATTGGTGTTTTCTGCAGGCTTCTGGCTGTGAAATGAAATTGGAAGCCCTTTAGCCACATGGATAATACAGGACCTGAATACAAATGTCACATGTCACCATCAGGACCCACTGTGAGACAATAGTGTTCCCACTCCAACACTGTGCCATTACAGATCATTTAAATATGGGGATTACATTTAAACTAAAAGCCCCATTTGCCTTTTACTGCAATTTAAATGTCCTCTTAGCAAAAGCTAAGTGACAAATTAAATGAAAAAAGTGCCCACATTTTTAAAGCTGTAATGCAAAACAACCTTTTATTGCTTCTCATGTGCCACGAATGAATCATTATACTTGTCAACCCTAAACCAAGCCATAATTGGAGCAGCTACTGTTATCAAAGTGGGGCCGCTCTGTGACAGCTTAATAAAGCTGAAACTGTTAAATTAAATCTCAGATGCTTAACTCCTCAGCTAGCACCGGTAGATTCGATGGGTCCGTTTCTGGCACTGGCCAATACCCAGGAAGAAAAAAAAAGATTCCTGGCATGAAAGCCTTAATCTGATAAAAGTGTACAAGTGAGAGTGTCTTAGCCAAGTAACTCTGCTTCTTGGCAAAGCGATTTGGAGCTATCAAGTTGTCAGCCAGAAGATTACAGAATTGTTTTCATAGGACCAGATATCTCCCTCCCCAAGATTTACCATTTTCTAATTATATGTGATTTATGAAAATTTGTGTTGATGTTTCAAAATTAGTTTTTGAAATAGCATATGCTCGTTTGAACTTTTTCTGTTTTTCAAATAAATATATTAAACTTATTTGTGGTACAAATAGGCCTGATTTCTTCCCCCCATCCTCCAAGTAACAAAGGGACTGATTATTCCCAATTCTTCTTTTCTAACATAAGTGCTTATGATATTCATCTGGTTCGAGTTATTTTTTGTGATTTACTCCTTGATTTTCATAATGTAGTATGAAATAGATACAGATGCATACTGTTAAGATCTTTTTAGTGCATATCATTTGCAGATACATTTATCTTATATATGAATTTTTTTTCAAATATTAATTTTACTTTCTCTACGGGATGTTTATTTTCCCAAATGTGCAGCAGTTTTCTCAAGATGAGGACTGTTGTATCATAATCAGCTGTTAGAAAAAGTGTATATTAAAATCTTAAAACAGAAAGTCCTATTACAGTGTTAGAGGCACACATTTGATAGAGGCTATACAGTTAGTAGAAGCTATAGAACACGTACCTCTTCAATTGCATTCTTTATTCAGTGACATGCAAATTTTCTGGAAAGCAAATCACAGAAATAACCCTTGGATTTCGATTGGTGGTGAGCACACCTACTGTTAGCCCTAATGGCTGTCTGTTCAGCACACTTAATTACTGTGGGGGTCTTCAGGGATGAGGGGATATATTGTAACCTCTCATCTGTGTTGACGGGTCTCTTTCCTTAAATGTCTTCCTAGACTGTAATTTTACTTTGCTTCATAAAACTATAGGTTGCGGCTGCCAGTCTATTAAAACCTAATTAAAATAGATGTCATTAGAGGAAACAGTTAAATAAGATTTAATTACAGTTTTATCACAGGGAAAGACTCTTTAAATTTTCATTTTCAAGTATTACATAATATGGTTTTCTCCAAGTTTTAAACACTTAACTTTCTCTCCGAGCTGAGGCATATACTTTGCTTTCTAGCATGTAAATCCTGTTTATTGAGGAGATGATGTGCTGCCATTACACAGGCCCTGTGCTCAGTTCACAAGAACAGGATGGTATCTCTGATGGTTCTTTTCACAGCTTCTCATCTGAGTACTTAACTGTGTGAGCAGAAATAGCTGTAGGTGTTTCTTTCTAGTTTGGATTTCGTTGTAAGGTTAGTTTGACCACTTGTTATAAAGCCACAGCTATAATGTGCCTTGGTGAGGTGTAGACAGATTGAGTGGTATACAGATTCAGGGCACTTAGAACCAAGATAAATCTAACTATGTTCAGCAGTAGAAAACTCTGCCCACCCATTTGTACTACATTTATTGCAAAATACTGGAAATTACTGACTCCATGGACCCAGATGCTGTACCATCTGCCGACCCAGACACAAGTAGTGATTCTTTTGCACCCAGCCACACTATTTTTATTTTTTAGCATAACAAATTTACTTAATATCAGTTTTACATGACACTGGAGCCTTCTGAAATGAAGGCCCAAAGAAACCGGGAAAATATTTTTTAGGGTAGTCATGCAGAAGTATGATTGGAGAACAAGAGAGTATGATCTAATGGTGATAAACTGCAAAGAACATAGCAAGGCCTGTGTGTTCTGGTTCTTTCTATTCCTCTGTGTCTTCGTTTCTTTCTTCTGTTTATAGGGAAGGACTCTTCTGGAATGAGGGTCTCATGACCTACTCTAGAGGAAGGTCGGAGAATTCTTTTATGGCCTGCTTTAAGGGAGAATAGTATGAGAAGGTCAGAGAGACCTTCCTGCTTCAGCTGTTTTCTCAAATGCCGAGGTGCCATTTTTGGGGTAGCATATCCTGAATCCCGTTGTGTCTATACTATGACATTAAAAAAATCAAGTTGTAAAAAAGTATGTTTTAGTATAGATAGATGTCAAAATATATTGCTAAGTGAAAAAGACAGATTATAATGTAGTATATTCAAAAATAAATCATTTTCATAAAAATAGTAACAACTGTATTAGTTATTTATTTCTGCGTAACAAATTATCCCAAAATTTAGCTGCTTGAAACAACAAATGTTTATTATCTCACAGCTTCTGTAGGTCAGGAATCTGGGTGCATCTTAGGTGAGTCCTCTGGCAGTGAAGGTGTCAGCAGGGTCTTCAGTCATCTCAGGGCTTGACTTGGGAAGGATCCACTTCCAAACTCACTCTTATATCTGTTGACTGAAGGCATCATTTTCTTGCCACCTGGGCCTCTCCACAGGACAGCTCACAATATGCCAACTATTTTCCCTCACGGTGAGTTGGGGGGGTGAGGGCAAGCAAGGTGGTAGTCACAGTCTTTTTGCAATGTAATCTCAGAAGTAACATCCCATCACTTTTTTTTATAGTAAAATATACGTAACATAATAGTTATCATTTTAACCATTTTTCAGGTGTACCGTTCAGTGGCATTAAGTATATTCATGTTGTTGTACAACCAGCACCACGGTCTACATCCAGAACACCTTTCGTCTTGCAGAACTGAAATTCTGCACCCATTACACAGTATTTTAAAAGACTGTTATGTGCATCTCTGCCAGGCAGTCTCTCAGAGCAGAGCAGGGGCAAAGGGAAGCTCACCTGGGTGGGATTAACCATTTTTCAGGTGTACCGTTCAGTGGCATTAAGTATATTCATGTTGTTGTACAACCATCACCACGGTCTACATCCAGAACACCTTTCGTCTTGTAGAACTGAAATTCTGCACCCATTACACAGTATTTTAAAGACTGTTATGTGCATCTCTGCCAGGCAGTCTCTCAGAGCAGAGCAGGGGCAAAGGGAAGCTCACCTGGGTGGGGATAAACCCTGTAAAAGCTGCCTGGCCCAGTGGGTGTGCCTATCCATACTACCACAGTCCTGATTGCAATGGTCAGCTGAGCTTACCTAATTAAGTCACTGATCCACATGTATATAGTGACTCTGACTTCAAATTCTTTGAGAAAACAAACACATTGATGTAGAATAGCCAAACACATGATATTGATTGAGAACTGTATCATATAAGAAACTTAAGCATGAATACAAATACTACATGCTACAGATGGGATACAAAGAAATTTTGATCCTGTTTTCCAGTCCCCTTCGATAAGGAGCTGGTGAAGACCCCTAGCTCACTGTTTTTGCTCTGGCCTGTACTAGGACCAGTAATAACAACACAGTTGCCAACACTTATTTATCTCATGCGTTCTGTAGGCTCTGCAGAGCTTTCCTGCTTGTGGGCTGTCCTGCTATGGAATGGGGTCAGTGTCTGCTTCTCCCGCATTATTCATAGCTCTCTCTTTATACGACTTTGTCAATTGTATTACTCAGGAAGGTTTACTTGCCTCCAGCGCTGTAGTCAGAATGCTTATCTGCTGCTGGGTCCTCATTCCGAAAGCCTGGTTTCATTCTCTGTGCAGTCCTACTGCCTTCTGTCTCTCAAAACAGAGCTCTGTATTCTTGGGTCAGAGGCCTCTGAGTTCTGCCCCACTGTGGGGGTGAAAAACGGGGTTTACTCTGCTTCTTTAAGTAGGCAGAGTAATTTCTAGTTTGGGTCAGAAGTTAACCAAAAGAGAGAATGCACATTTCTGTACAGTGAGCAAACCTATGATAAATACTTGCTCTGTAATACTATTAACCATCCTTCTCTTGATTGCAGTTGCTAGTGTTTAATTATCCTTTCAGTACCCTGTATGGGAAAGAGTGGAATTAAAAAGAAAAAAATTCTTAAATAGGTATTAATAGAAAATACAGGTTGAGCATCCCTAATCCAAAATTGGAAATGCTTCAAAATCTAAACAACCAATGTGATGCTCAAAGGAAATGCCCATGGGAGCATTTTGGATTTTCAGATTAGTGATGCTCAACAGGTAAGTATGCTGCAAATATTTCAAAATCTGAAAAAATTTTCAAATCTGAAACACTTCTGATCCTAAGCATTTTGTATACAGGACATTCAACCTGTAGTAGATTCTCAGGATTA
>NW_007727407.1:356811-358265 GCF_000696425.1 Galeopterus variegatus
CAAAATCTAAACAACCAATGTGATGCTCAAAGGAAATGCCCATGGGAGCATTTTGGATTTTCAGATTAGTGATGCTCAACAGGTAAGTATGCTGCAAATATTTCAAAATCTGAAAAAATTTTCAAATCTGAAACACTTCTGATCCTAAGCATTTTGTATACAGGACATTCAACCTGTAGTAGATTCTCAGGATTAAAAGAGATCTTCTTAGGTTATTTGATCCTGTTATCTAATCAGTTGGAGATTCTTAATGATATTTATTGTCTAAATTATTTAGGTGTACAATTAGATAATTTGTGACAACACTTGATCGTACTGTTGTGTATTTTTATAAAAGCCTATTCCAAATATAAACCATAGAGATTTGATTTTGAGCCGACACCTTATGGTTCATTGTAGTACATTTTAGTGTTGTTATATGATGTAGGTAGTGTACTAGTAGCATTATTTGTACCAAGAATGGATTCAGTTACTTTCTTTTATGATATCTATTTATAATATGAGTTCATTGGTAGTAGATACTCTTCTCACATTAGTAGCTAATAGGAATGAATGTCAGAGCATTGGTATAATGTGTCCTTTTCATCCTCAGAACAATTTCTAGAAAAGGGCTCGCCCTATTTTTCCCACTTCCTAAGAGTTGGTATTGCACTGCCCTCAAGAAACAGCCACCAAAGGGAAATCTGGCTGGGGAAGTCTCCTTGCTTGATTGTAGATCTACAACATACTGTCATGGTAGGGTGGAGGGGAGAGGAAGAATGAAAATAAAGAAAGACAGGCTGGGCAAAGTTTCCTTTCACTGTTTCTTACCCTGAAGTGGCAACATGCAAAAATTAACGAGCACAGAGAAGCCTCATTTTAAGCCATCTGGGATTCCCAGGGGCTTCACGGGGAATCAGGGGGTGCCAGGAGCCAGAGTGAAAGAAGTGGAAGCTAAAGGGAAGGCTGAAACAGCTACTCAGGCTGCTGTCAGTGTGTGCTGCCACCAAGCAAGGTGCTTTAAAAATGTTATAGTTAATTTAAGCTTAGGTAGGTTCATGAGAGGGGAGGAAGCTTAAGATTTTAAAAATGTCCTTAGACAGGGGTTGTGCAGACATTGGCCTGCAGAGCCCCTAGCGTGGAAGGGGGAGGAGAAGAGTGCCGAGGGGAGCACACAGGTCCTTCTGAATCAGAGCAGTGTGACTTTGACCATGTTACCTACTGGGCTTTCCATTAAAATTTTTCTGGAACAAAGGATCTGGCAATTAAAAATGCATGTAATTACTATCTTCAATAGGTTTTTAGCCACTCCTCTTAAAGGTGTAGCAAAGAATGACTTTTTTATTTATATAAGTAAGTTTCTTTTATATATTTTAGGGGAAGGCAGGCTGGAAAATGATTTATAGCAAGGGAATTTTTTTTTTTGTCTTTTATCTTTTTCCGTGTCCTGCAACGGATCGCAACCCTCAGTGTTG
>NW_007727407.1:358593-419943 GCF_000696425.1 Galeopterus variegatus
CGGGAACCGGTCTGCATGTGGGATCCAAACCCTCGGGCGGGAGCGCCACCACGCTTCCCAAGCGGCGCACTTATCCAGTGCGCCACCGGGCCGGCCCCGGAATTTTTTTTTATCATTACATAACGTAAACATTTTTGTAGCTCTTTACCAATTTCTCCCTAACTCCTCTCCCCCTCCCCCTTTCCTACCTGTGGTGGTCTCAGTTCTGTTGTCCCCCTTGGAAAGTAAAGGTATTGTTGTGATTTTTGTGTCTTTCTTTTCTTTTTTTCCTCCGGCTCCCACTTATGAGTGAGGACACATGGTATTTCTCTTTCTGTACGTGGCTCATTTCACTTAACGCAATTTTCTCTAAGTTAGTCCATGTTGCTGCAAATGGCAGAGTTTCAAGCAAGTGAATTTGTAAGCTTGTCTGTTACTTGCATAACATAACATTGTTTTAGTGTTTTGTTTAAAAGTTCCAAAATTGAAAAAGGAATAGGACTCTATAGTAAAATACCGGTGCCTTCTGATATGAACTTGCTTGAGTGAGTTAATAACTGGTCTTAGGGCTATATTCTCAGGCTTTGATCTAGTGACAGAATAGCCAGGAGTAAAATACCGGTGCCTTCTGATATGAACTTGCTTGAGTGAGTTAATAACTGGTCTTAGGGCTATACTCTCAGGCTTTGATCTAGTGACAGAATAGCCAGGAGTAATGATAGTATTTGACCTAAATGTGGCTAACTCAACTCTGTGCTTTCTGTTGCAATGATAACCTTTGAGACAGAAAGCCAAATCTCTGGTTTTGAGCCATGACTAGCTGGACCTTGTTGACTCCAGGTTGCACTTCTCAGCCCCTTCATTTTGAGAATATTTGCACGTTTCAGAATTTGTTTTAGTAAACCTGGAGAAGAATGAGAAGTGTTTATAAAGTAGGAATCAGACACCTTGAGATGGCTTGCATTAGAAGCCACAGTCTTCTTTTACGGATGAGCAAGGCCTGAGAGGTTGTGTGGGAGGACCCCAAACAGTGTGCTTGGGTCAAATATAAGCTTTATAAGCTTGGAACTGAGAGAAAATCCTGTTAGGAAGAATGCTTTCAATCAAAACGCTGCCAAGATCACAAGTGCTCCCCCCCACCGCCACACACACATTAAAGATGATACCAATATATCCAGCAACCTGTTCACTAGAACAGATTGGTTATACATAGAAGAAGTTCCTTGCTAAACGTTACAGTCCTTATGTAGGCCAAGTAATCTGAGAGATTTGTTTATTTTGAAACCTTTTGGTCTCTGATTCCTACTTTATAGACATTTCTCACTCTTTTCTCCAGGTTTGCTGAAGCGAATTTTGAAACGTCCTAATGTAAGGGGCCGGGAAGCAAAACTTGGAGTCCAGCAAAGTCCAGCTGGTTTATGGCTCAATATCGTAGAGATCTGGCTTTCTATTTCAAAGGTTATCTTTGCAGCAGAAAGCACAGAGAGCTGAGTGAGTGAGCCACTTCTTGGACGATGACTATCAGTACTCCTGGTTTATCACTCACTGTATTTAATAGTCTTGTCAGTTGCTGTCTTTACTGGGACATTTAAACTAATTTTGTAGCCATTCTTTTTTTTTAATTCCTGTATTTGATAATCTGTGTTCATTTGATAATATCACCTTCATTTTCCCTTCTTGCCCACTAATTAGAACACTGAAAATAACACATTTTTTGAAAAGTTATTTTTCCTGTAAAGGTGAACAAATTTGCCTGGCATGTAGTTGGTGCTCGGTAAATATTTGTGAATAAAAAAGTGAACGAATAATTGAAGTGTAATTCTAGACAACTGTTGGAAGCATTAAGAAGCAAGTATTTTTGGTATACTGAAAACAATGATAGAAAAGCATTAATCTTCACTGTGGTCCTCACTGTGTCTCTTTTCCTACCCTTCTGCTTTATCCAGCCTTCTCTGCCCATGTGCACAATATTCATGAGTGCCTGTGTGTGCATGAAAACACACACACGCATGCTGAAATGTAAACAGTTTAGAGTACAGAAGGGCAATGATTCCTGCTCGCCATCAGTGCTGCAGGTAATCTATTGCATTAATCAGCCAGCCAGTGGGAAATGCATGGGGAGTGATTATACTATCATACACAATACAATCAGCATGAAGCACTTGTCAAGACCAATACATCAAAGTTTAATTCAGTAATAGAATGAATTAGAGCAAAATGAAACATTCTGTTCTCCAAGAAACCCATCACCCATCATAGGTTCTTTCTGAACTCCATAGAAAAGTCAGTACATTAAGAAATTGTTTTTGTGGATAAAATTCTAGTTCCGTTCTGACAAAATATTGCAAGCCCTTTTTCTTGGGATTTTTACACAAGGATAGTACTTAAAGTGTTTACCTGACCACCACTACTGTATAATAATAACCATTGGTAAATCTGATTATTTTTTAGTAGGGCTCTTGATTGTCTTTTATCCTAAATTGGTTCCCTATGGCAAATGAAAGGAAGATCATTGTACCAGTGACTCAGGGAAGCACTTATGGGTAGATATGGATGGTGGACAGTTTGAGTGTTTTACCAGAACAGCAGATAAATAACAAGAACCTACAGTTTATAGTGCCCTATAGTAGGCACTGCCATTGGGGAGCTTACAGTCTAGTCAGGAAACAGAATAAATAAATGAAAAATAAAAAGCAGCCCAAGAAAGCTTAAGACAACTGTAAAATAAGGTTATATAATGTAGGACATGTTTCAGAATATTTCAATAGATTTAATACATTTTATGTATTAGAATGAAATACGTCACTTATATGTGTCAATTGAGTCTTTTCAAAAATAGATTTATATAGACCTGGGGCCAGGACACTTGGACAGACCATAGAACTGTTTGTGCAAATGGCTTAGTTAAGCAGCCATTGCAGAACACATGGAAAATGTTCTTGCAGGTTACCACAATTCACATTCCTTTACCTCACCACTTATTGACTGCCCTTTTTATATCTCAGAATAAGAAATTATCTGCCATTGTGCCTTTTTCTCTTCTTTTTTCTGATTTTCTCTGTCTTTTCTTTCCTCCCTTCCTCCCTTGAAGAGAAGGGTCTTGAGGGGTGGAGGATCTGGCTCTGGTGATCTGCTATAGAACCAGGTTGTTACTGAGGTCGGACTGTTTTTGATGAATCTTGCATTTTGATCCGACAAATTGAATGGGATGGGAAGACTGCATATCAGATAAAGGCCAAGGGTTTACCAAAAGGAACATTATCCAGGATACCAGTTAATTGTTTTGGTTTGTTTTCTTTCTTGACTATAAATAGATGGCTATTTTACTTTAGAGCCGGGCTAAATGATAACTGATTGTGTGCCATTTAGCCAAGGATTTTCCTTTGCTTGACCTGAGCAATCTCAAAAACTCTTTTTATAGTATCCCTGAGATTTTACTTTGTAACATTCCCAGAAATGTTCTAGTGAATTAGAAACTAGCATATAAAATTTAAAGGAGAATGTTTTTACCACTTAAACTTATTTTTCAAACATGGGGAGACGGACATATTAAGATTGCATTGTACTGAGAACAGTACTATAATTAGGGTCACAGTTTTAGTGTGGTCTGACCTGAGAAATTTTGTGACTGTAGTTTTGCTAGCACAACTAATTATGCCAGTGATCTCCTATTTGTGACTGCAATTAGGAATTTCATGGCCTCTAAATAAGTATAATTAGTTAACTGGATCATCCGTGAAATTCTAGATTCTTATAATAGCTTCTGGGAACAAAAATAAATATAAATATTATGAATTGTTTTATAACTGTGGAAGCCTGGGAAATACCAAAAGTGATTTACTTTGCCTACTGCTACCTCACAAGAATAAGCATGACATTAAAAAGTAGAAATTAAACTTTTCATATAACAAACTTCATTTTTCTACATTTGAGACAGAAGAAAAGGAACCACTGATCTTTCTTACTCTCATCTTTAGAGAAGGTGGTGTTGCTTATCTTCCTCTGTCTGCTCCCTAGTGCTCTCTCATAGCATTATACACATAGTTATCTTCCTGGAAAATAGGGAGAAGAGCAGCATTTGTCAAAAACTCCAGGGTGTCTTTTAGAGAAAATGTGTAGCTTTTATTTTAATTACTTAATTAGTTAATTAATTTTTCAGAAAACAAAAGTATGAAGCTTTTATTTTAGTTACTGAGTTAGTTTTATGTTAACAAACAAAATCCGTGAAGCAGGAACTTGAAAAACAAGTTTTATTGACTGTGGGGGTAGCAATTGATAGAGAATGGCCTGCTGGCTTATTCAGTCACAATCATAATGCTCTAGCCAGCAGGTGGAGAGCATACTCAGAATGCTTATCCCAGAAATGCTGACACAAACTTCATTCTAACAGACCTGATCAGAATGTTTTCAGAGAAAACAGGTTTCTTCTGGCTTGGATAATCAATCTTGAATCTTAAGTCGAGTTTTTGATTGTTTATCTGCTGTTTTAATCTACAGTGAAATTACTTATTTGCCATGCTTGTCAGTCCTGAAAAATGCAGTTTTCTTTTGTTTAATTAGGTTCTTCTTAGATGGACCTGTGTAAGTTCTTGTTGAATATGCTTTCTTACAGATGGGAAAGACACGTTCAAAGTACATAAAAACACATGGTTAAATAAAGTACAGGTTTTCTTAGCCATACAATTAAGAATATGTCATAATTTTAGGTAATATACTATTTATATTATACTGTTGAAATAGGAATGGAACGATGATTCTGTCAGAAAACTAAAATCATTAATCTTGGAATTCATATATGCATAGCTGCACATACAAATCCTAATTTATGGGAGAACTTTCTGACCACATAGTTCGATAGATGCCTGACACCATTGTGTTTAAGAATGTTGGTTCTGAGGAACATAGGCCTTGGAACAGATCCTGGCTCCCTTAAAAGCAACACAACCTTCCTACTTCTCTCTGAACTTCGGTTTCCTTATCTATAAAGTGGCTTATTTTTTTGTGAGGGTGAAATGTGTTAATGTATCTAAAATATTTAGCACAGGGTTAGTGTGAGGTAAATATTCAATAAATGGAAGCAATTATTGTGGATAAGTTTACATGACATTCACTTTTAGAAATATGCTAGCTGAATTAGATGGAGAAATCTTTGTACCCTATAGATATACATTTAAAAACTTTAAATGTAGAATCTAATTAGAAACCCAACATGTGTTACCTGATATTGTTAGGATTTTCCTTGAAGGGATAAAATTAGCATACAAACCAGCACTTAATATTGCACTGTGTATTGGGATACCTTTTATACTTTTAAGTTTTTATGACTTTTTTTCTTTTTGCTTGACTTACAGCTCTTTTCATATGTTGAGCGGTTTATTTGAATTTAATTATTGTAACTAACAAGATTCTTATACTTGTTGGCAATTAATTTAGTTTCCTATTCATAATCTAGAAAATTGTAATCTCTCCTGGTAATTGTGATAGATTAAAGATAGCCACGGATTCTTTGCTACTCTCTCATTGGAGATGTGAGGTCTGTTCCCTCCTCTTGAATATGGGTGATTTTTATAAATGTTTGACCACCAGAATATGGCAGAGGAATGTTGGACCAGTTTCTGGGCCCAAGCCTTAAGTAACTGGTGGCATCTACTTCCCGTCTCTTGAAATGATTGGTCTTGAAGCCGGGAGTTCACTATACAGGAAGTCTGGCTATTCTGAGGCTGTCATGCTATGAGAAAGCCAATGCTGTACACATAGAGAGGCGTGTTGGGGCAGGGTGAAAGGGGAGGAGAGAGATTTCTGACCTACAGAATCATGAGATATAATGACAAGCCACTAAGTTTTAAGGTTGTTTTTAATAGACAACCAGAACAGTGGTTATGAGATTGACAGTACTTCATACTTCTTCTTAACGATTTTTCTCCTAATGCCAAATATCCCCAGAAATGTAAAATATAATGATATGTAAAACTGAAGTTCTATTATTTCAGTTGATCTTATCCCTTAAATTGGACTAAGTTGGATGTCAAAATTGAATCTACTTTACGTTATACTACATGGACCTATGGTAATTTTTTTTATAGTAATTTTCCCTCATCTTCAAATTCTCTTTATGCCAGATTTCACCTGGTTTAACTTCTGGTTTTTTTTCCCCCCAATAATAAATTTTAATTTTGAATGCCTATAGAAGGCTGTGAAACCTGGGCAATGAAACTAAATAGGCAGGCAGAGTGAATGGTTTAAAATGTTAGAAGTGTTTTGCAAAGATATCACAGTTGGGAGGTGCACAGCCCAGGGAGGGGGAGGCTGAAGGAGTCAGCACAAGCTTTAAGCACTGTATCCTAAGGCATGAAGTTACCATGGGCCGTGAAAATATTATATAACCCTGTCGTGCTGGGGATGAGTTTGAGAAATGCCTCCTTGGTGGGAATAGGTAAGGGTAAAATTACCCAAAGCATCGCAGACCTCTAAGTGACAATGCCTGTGGGCCCAGGTGGGGGACCTGGGAGGCTAGAGAGAATAACGTACACAGGAAAAAGAAACATTTAAAAGCCTCTCACTGAAACCCAGGGGAGAAGGAGAGACTGAAATGTTCGTGGATGGCAGGTAGAAATTAATTGTCTAAGAACCCATTATTATTAGTTTAAGAAGTATTTAATGTCACTGATTTTTCTTTAATATGCTGCCTTAATTGTTTTATTTTATTAAATGTAAAAATATTTATGAGAGTGTTCAGAGAATCACTTGCATTCTGAGCCCTCCAATTTTTCCTCAACATTAAAGTCTTCTATCACAGTAGTTTGCAGGAGCTGAGTGAACTCAACAGTTAGCAAAGATGGGTCAAGTCTAAATAGTCCCATGAGGTAGGTAGAAATTATTGTCCCTATTGTTTAAATGAGGGAACTGTCACCACAGAGTGTCTGAGTGTGCATGCCCAAGGTCTTAAGGCTGTTAATCCGTATCTTGCCCTTTCAAGATCAGAGTTGTTGATCAAAAATTTCTTGCGGTTGGAAATTTAAAATAATGCGTATATAAGGTGGGGCAAAATGTGATAATAATTTGTACATCTCTAAATATTCGATGGGAAAGACTGCCTCCAGGGAGTGTAGAGTTAATTCTTATAACCCACATTTGCTGAGAGTGTAGGTTCTTATGCACTGGCACTCTGCTATTGGTGGAATGCTCAAGTATCCAAAAGGCTTTCGTGGTGATTTGTGTTCTGCCTCAACAAGAGTCTGCCTCCATTCCCTGACTGGTCTGGTATACAATGTGAACATGTTTAAGACCACTAAGTGGACTGGAACCACTTACTTTGTGTGAAGAATGCTTTTTTTTTTTTTTTTTTTTTTTTTTTCCGTCCTTTTTGAGACCGGCCGCACTGCACTCAGCCAGTGAGCGCACCGGTCATCCCCATATAGGATCTGAACCCGTGGCGGGAGCGCTGCTGCCCCCGCCCTCTCCCGAGTGCGCCGCAGGCTCGGCCCAGAAGAATGCTTTTTTTTTTTTTTTTTTTCCGTCCTTTTTGAGACCGGCCGCACTGCACTCAGCCAGTGAGCGCACCGGTCATCCCTATATAGGATCTGAACCCGTGGCGGGAGCGCTGCTGCCCCCGCACTCTCCCGAGTGCGCCGCAGGCTCGGCCCAGAAGAATGCTTTTTTTTTTTCCTGCTATGGGGAGGTTGCCTTTCTAGTTTTGGTTTACTTTGCCACATATGTTAACAGTGCATCTTTTTGCTAAAAATCACTGAGTGCAGATTAAGTCGAGAAGTGGAAAGTAGAGTAAAAGCATGCTGGGTGGTAGAGAAAAACTAGAGCTGAAGTGTGCCATGGATAATTCAGAAGCTGGGTGATGCATGCACCAGTGATTTGATAATTGCCTTTATATACTTTGAGGCATCGAAGCTAGGAAAGCAATTTAAAAGTATTAAATTTGTTTTCATTGTAATTCATAGCAAATTGTTAAATGTTCTTTGTGAAAGAACCAGTTGTACCTTACTAGGTGCCAGGTCCTATGCTAGCTGCCGAAAATGCTGACTTCTGTCCTGTTTTGGACTGAGTCCTTAAAAGGGTTAATATTTCAGAGGGTCAGCAGAATGAAGTACTTAATCATCAAAGAGCTTTATTTTTAAAGCTACAAATGTTTCAGGCTGTTGGAGAGGAGGAAGAGAAATGCCCAAAGTGAGAACCTGAATTAATAAAATTTGGGGAATGACTTACTCAATTTGTTTAACTTGGTTATTATGCCTAATTACAGCTTTTGTAGTGATGACTGTTAAGATAAAAGACCATATCTATTATAGCTCTGAACTTGAATCTAACATTAAGAATATCCCTTTAGGAAAAAAACCTCTCTTTAGAGAGGTGAGCAATAAAAGAACATTATAGGCAAATTAATAAAGGCGTGGCTTTAAAAAATTTTTCTCATTCTGTACAGTGGAAATTTTCTAATTAGAGAAATGTAAGCATGAGAATCTAAGATGAGTTTTAAGAATTTATTTTTTGTTCGAAGTCATGGAATTCATTGTTTAAAGTTGCCAGGAATATTTAGGATCTTGCTTTTAAGGACCTCAATCTTTCTGAGGTTTAGTTTTCTCATTGTAGTGTTCTGAATATTTGTGTCACCCCAAAATTCGTGTGATGAAATCCTAACCTCGGTAGTATTAAGAGGTGTGTCCTTTGGGGAGATGATTAGAATCCTTAATAAAGAGGCTCTAGGGAGCTTGTTTGCCTCTTCCACCACATGAGGACCTAGCAAGAAGAAACCTTCTATGAGGAATAAGCCCTCACCAGGCGTTAAATCTGCTGGTGCCTTGATCTTAGACTTCCCAATCTCCAGAACTGTGAAGAATAGATGTTTGTTGTTTATAGACACCCAGTTTATGGTATTTTTGTTATAGCAGCCCAAATGGACTAAGACACTCATCTTAAAATGGAAATAATAATTCTGACTACATAGAATTATTGTAACAAGTTAATAAGAAATTATTCCAAAGCCCTAAAAACAGTGCTTGAAGCGTATAGTGGACACCCAGTAAATGGTGACTATTAATGGTAATAATTATTATTTAATTTTTAAGGTTGTACAGTTCTTACTGTACAATAAAATTACATACTTATGTATTTTTTTTAGTGTGCAGTGTTGAGTTTGGACAAATGCGTATAGTATAATCACCACTGCAATTAAGATACAGAAGGTTTATCAGCCCCCCCAGAATTCCCTTATGCTGTCCCTTTGTAGTCAACTCCTTCACTTGCTCCCAATCTCTAACAATCCTGATCTATTCTCAGTCTCTTTAGTTTTGCCTTTTCCAAAATATCATATAAATTGAATAATAAAGTGAGTGTATACATACATACCCTTTTGAGTCTGGCTTCCTTCATTAAGCATAATACACTTGAGGTGTCATGTGTGTATCAATGGTTTAGGTTTTTTTTGTTATTGCTGAGTGATATTCTCTTGTGTGAATGTACCACAATTTATCCATTCACCAGTTGAGGGACATTCAGATTTTTTCCAGTCTTTCTTATTTACAAATAAAGATGCTATGAACATTCTTGTGCGAGTTTTTGTGTGAATATAAGTTTTTATTTCTCTTGTGCAAATCCTTAAGAGTGGGATTGCTGTGCATATGGTAAACTTATATTTAACTTCATGAGAAACTGCCAAACTATTTTCCAGAGTGGCTATACCATTTTACAATCCCAGCAGCAATTTATGAGCATTCCAGTTGCTGCACATCCTCACCAACAGCAGCTGTTATCAAGTCAAAACATTTTTTTTCCTAATTGTAGCCATTAAAATATGTATGTAGTGATATCTTGTTGTGGTTTTAATTTGCATTTTCCAAATGATTAATGATATTGATCATGTTTTTGTCTGCAATTTGTCATCTTTATATCTTCTTTGGTGATGTGTCTTTTAAAATTTTTAGCCGTCTTCTAAAAAAGTAGACATTCTTTTTTCAAGCAATTTGAGGTTCACAGAAAAATTAGCAGATATTTCCCATATACTCCTTGCCCCAACTCATGCATAGACTCCCCCATTATCAACATCCCCCAGCAGAGTGGTACATTTATTACAATTGGTGAACCTACATTGACACATCATTAACACCCAAAGTCCATAGTATACATTAGGGGTTTGCTCTTGGTTTTGTACATTTGACGGGTTTGGAGAAATGTATAATGACTGTATCCACCATTATGGTATCATACAGAACAGTTTCACTGTCCTAAAAATCCTCTGCGCCCTGCCTATTCATTCCTTTCTGGCCCCTAACCTCTAGCAACCACTGATCCGATTACTGCCTCCATAATTTTGCCTTTTACAGAATGTCATATAGCTGGAGTCATATAGTTTTAGCTTTTTCAGATTGGATTCTGTCACTTACTAATATGCATTTAAATTTACTTAATTCCATGCCTTTTCATGGATTGATAGCTTTTTATTTTTGCTCATTTTTATTGGGTCGTACACTTCTTAGTGAGTTTTTTTTTTTTTTCCTTTTTGTCTTTTTTCGTGACTGTCAACGGATCGCAACCCTCAGCGTCGCGCCCGTACCAGACCGGGACCGGCAACGGGATCGCAACCCTCGGCGTTGCGCCCGCACCCCGCTCAGCCAGCGAGCGGCCGGACTGTATGTGGGATCCGAACCCTCGGCGGGAGCGCCGCCATGCTCCCAAGCGGCACACTGTAGCAGCGCGCCACTGGGCCGGCCCCTTAGTGAGTTTTGAGAGGACTTTTGTTCTTGGTCACATGTATGATTTACAGATGTTTTCTCCCAGTCAGTAACTTGCATTTTTTTTTCTTTCCTTTTTTTGTCTTTTTTCGTGACCGGTAACGGGATTGCAACCCACAGTGTCATGCCCATACCGCGACCGGCAACAGGATCACAACCCTCGGTGTCGCACCCGCACTGCGCTCAACCAGTGAGCGGACTGGTCTCTATATGGGATCCGAACCCTCGGCGGGAGCGCCGCCGCACTCCCAAGCGCCACACTGTACCAAGTGCGCCACCGGGCCGGCCCCATAACTTGCATTTTTATTCTCTTAACAATGTCTTCTAGAACAAAAGTTTTCAATTTTGATGAAGTTCACTTCATCAATTTCATCTTTTATGCATTATGCTTTTGGTATTGTACTTAACGTTATCTTTGCTTAACCCGAAGTCACAAAGATTTTCTCCTGTATATTTTTTGCAGCAGTTTTATGGTTTTAAGTTTTATATTTAGGTCTGTGATCCATTTTGAGTTAGTTTTTTTTTTTTTTGTGACCGGTAAGGGGATCGCAACCCTTGGCTTCGTGTCGTCCGCACCGCGCTCAGCCAGCGAGCGCACCGGCCACCCCTATATAGGATCCGAACCCACGGCAGGGGCGCCGCTGTGCACCCAAGTGCTGCACTCTCCTGAGTGCGCCACGGGGCCGGCCCTTGAGTTAGTTTTTTAATAAGGCATATGGTATGGATTTAGGTGGGGTTCCCCCCCCCCACATGAATGTCTAATTGTTTCAGCACCAGTTTTTGAAAATCACTTGTCTTTTCTTCATTGCATTGACTTTGAACCTTGAATTGACCATATTTGTATAGATCTATTTCTGAGCTCTTGAATCCAGGTACTTTGAGTCCAACTTTGTCATTCTTTCAGTGTTGTCCTTTAAAATTGTTTTGGCTATTCTATTTCTATTCTGATCAATATGTACACAAATGCCAGCTAGCATTTTGAGTGAGGTTTGTTGAATAGCCATCTAAATATAGTTTTCCAATTCATGAACATAGTAACTTTCCACTTTTTAGTTGTCCTTGATTTCTTTCCTCAATTTTTTTGCATTTTTTAATGTAGAGACCCTTCACATGTTATGTTAGAATTATAATGTAAGTATTCTTTTCTTTTTCTTTTATTTTTTTGGCACTGATATAAATGGTACTTTTGGGAGGTAAGTTTTGATTTCCGTTTGTTCATATTTAGCATATAGATCTACAAGGTTTCTTTTGTTTTTGGTGTTTTGCTTTGAACTTGTATCATATGACCTTGCTAAACTTATTAGTTCTAGGAGCTTTTTTGTAGGTTAATTGTCTGAGATTAGAGGCTTTTTTATTGTATCCTTTCCCGTCTATGCCTTTAACTTCCTTTTATTTGTCTGGCTAGAACTTCCATTGTGATGCTGAATAGAAGTGGTAAGAACAGACATTTTTGCCTTGTTTTGATCTCAGGGGAAAAAGCATTCAGTCTTTCGCCATTATGATGTTAACTGTAGGGTTCTTTGCAATGCCCTTATCAGGTTAATAAGTCTGTCCTCTTCTATTCCTAATTTGCTGACAGTTTTATTTATCATGAAGGAATATTGAATTTTCTCAAATGCTTTTTCTGCATTGTTGAGATGATTATATGGTTCTTCTTCTTTAGTCTGTTAATATGGTGAATTACACTGATTGAATTTTTTTTTTAATGTTGAACCAGCCTTGCATTCCTCAGATAAACCCTGTCTGATTGTGGTGTATTTTCCTTTTTTGATATTGCTTAATTGGATTTGCTAATGTATGGCATTTTACTTCTGTGTCCATGAGGGATCTGCAGTTGTATTTACTTGTAATGTTTTTGTATCGGGGTAATGCTGGCCTCATAAAGTAAGGTGGGAACCATTCCCTCCTGTTCTGTTTTCTGGAAGATGCTGTGTAGAATCGGTATTCTTTCTTAAATGTTTGGTAGATTTTTCCAGGGAAACATCTGGACCTGTGTTATTAGAGATTTTGAACTGCAAATTTAATTTCTTTATAAATTTATGACTATTCAGGTTATTAATTTCTTCTTGAGTAAGCTTTGGTAGTTTGTGACTTCTAAGCAATTTTTCCATTTCATCTAAGTTGTAGAATTTATGGCCATAAAGTTGTGACTTTATAGCATTACCTTATAACATTCCCTTATGAGCTTTTTCATACCTCTAGGATCTGTAATGATGTGCCCTCTTTTTATTCCTGACACTGGTAGTTTGTATCTTCTCTCTTTTTTCAATCAGCCTCACTATAGCTTTATTAATTTTATTGAACTGTTTAAAGAAACAGCTTTTGATTTCATTGATTTTTTTTTTAATGTCTGTTTTCAGTCTTACTAGTTTATTGATTTCTGATCTGTTATTTCCTTCCTTTTGGCTTCTTTGCCTTTGGTTTCTCAATTCTTTTTCTATTTTCTTAAGGTGGATATTTAGATTATCGATATGAATCCTTCCTTAATGCTATAAATTTCCCTCTAAACACTTTTTTAGTTGTATATCACAAATTTTGACATATTTTATTTTCATTTTTACTCAGTACAAAATATTTTCTGCTTTCTGACTTCACTAGTGACTAACTTCCTCTTTGACTTGGCAGTTATTTAGAAGTATACATTGTTTAATTTCCAGATATTTGGAAATTTTCTAAATATCTTCCTGTTATTGATTTCTAGGATAATTCTCTAAGGTCAGAGAATGTACTTTGTGTGATTTCAATTCTTTTAAATTTGTCAAAGTTTGTTTTATGGCCCAGACTATGGACTATCTTGGTATATTAGTCAGGGTTCTCCAGAGAGACAGAATCAATAGGGTATAAGAGGGGGTTTATTAGAGGAATTAGCTCATGCAAGTGTGAAGAGAAGGCCCACGATAGGCTGTCTGCAAACTGATGCCGATAGCATTGCTCAGTCCAAGTCTGAAGGCCTCAAAACCAGGGAAGCTAATGATGCTGTTGGTGTCATTTCAGGAACCCAAAGCTGAAGAGTCTTGAGCTCTGATGTCCACAGACAGGAGAGAAGCATATATCCCAGCTCCAGCAGATAGAAAGAGAGATTCTGTTTTTTGGTTCTCTCTGGGCCCCCAGTGGATTGGATGGTTCCCGCCTATATTGAGAGTGGATCTTTCCCACCCAGTCCATTGTACTGGGATTTCTATGTATGTAGATTTCTATGTATGATACCATGTATCATAGAAACATGATAGCTTTACCATGTTTCTAGGTATTGCTTAAGCTAATCAAATTGACACCTAGAATTAACCTTCATACTTGGTGAATGTTCTTTGTGCATTTTAAAAGAGTATGTTTTTTGTTTTTCTCTGCTATTGTTAGGTGGAGTGTTCTGTAAATGTCAGTTAGGTTTAGTTGATTGATAGTGTTTGCCTTGGTTTATTTTCTGCTACTATAATAGAGTACCTGAGACTGGGTGATTTATAAGGAAGAGATGTTTATTTCTTATAGTTCTGGTGGAGGCTGGGAAGTCCCAGGTTGAGGCGCCTGTATCTGGTGAGGGTGTTCTTGCTGTGTCTTTCCATTGCAAAAGGCAGAAAGGCAAGAAGAGCATGGGCAAGAGTGAGAGACCAGAAGGGGACTGTGAAATCATGTTTTTAGCAGAAACCTATTCCCACAATATCCACTCCTGCAGTAATGGCATTAATTGGTTAATGAGGGCAGAGCCCTCATGACCTAGCAACTCTTAAAGGTCTCACTTCTCAACATTGTTACATTGGAAATTAAGTTCATGTAACACATGAACTCTGGAGGATACATTCAAACCATAGCAGTTTAGGTATATGCTAATTTTCTGTCTTCTTTTTCTATCAGTTATTGAGAAAGGAGTGTTGAAGTCTCCAAATATTGTGTGGATTTGTCTGTTTCTCATTTCAGTTCTGTCAGTTTTTGCTTCCTTTATTTTGAAGCAAAATTGTTAGGTGTAGCATACTCATTAGGACTGTTACATCTTTTTGGAGAAGTGAACCTTTTATCGTGATGTAATGTTCCACTTTATCCCTGTTGTAGTACTCCTTGTTCTGAAGTTTACTTTATGTGATACTAATATAGCTGCTTTAGCTTTGTTTTGGTAGTGTATTCATAGTATCTTTTTTCATCCTTTATGTTTAATCTATGTCATTATGTTTACATTAGTTATATTTAAGTGGATTTCTTACACACAGCATAGAATTAATTAGGTCTTGTTTTTTAATTTGATTTGATCAGCTCTTTTAATTGGTATGTTTAGATCATTTATATTTTACATAATTATTGATATGGTTGAATTTAGGTCTACTATTTAATCATTTATTTTCTGTTTGTCCCTTCTGTTTGTATTCCTCTCTTTCCTCCTTGCCTTCTTTTGAATTATTTGAATATCTTTTAGTATTTTATTTTAATTTCTGCTGTCCTTTTGTTTGTATCTCTCAGTTTTTGGGTTTTTTGGATGGTATCAGTATCACAGTAAACATACCTAAGCTTTTAACAGTATACTTTGTGTTAATATTTTGTCACATTAAGTGGAATGTAGAGTCTGACAGCCTTATAGGTCCCTTTACTCTTCCTCTTTTATGTTATAATTGTCATGTGTATTACAGTCATCATGTGTATTTAAAATTCCACATGACAGTGTTTAATTTTTGCTTTCAACAATCATACTTATTTTTAAAGAACTTAAAAGGACAAAAGTAATTTATTTACTCTGATTTTTATCATCTCTATTGCTCTTCCTTCATTCCTAAAACTCTAAGTTTCCCTCTAGTATTATTTCTCTTCAGCCTGAATAATTCCCTTTAGCATTTCTTCTATAGCGGGTCTCTTGGCAACAAATATTGTAAGTTTTCCCTGATCCAAGGATGACCATATTTCACTATCATTCCTGAATGGCATTTTCACTAGATATAGAATTCTGGGTTGACACTTTAATTTCTATTAACACTTTAAAGACACCGTTCCATTTTATTGTGTCCTCTGTGATTTCCAATGAGAAATCTGTAATTGAGTCATTCTTTATTCTCTTCAGCCTGAATAATTCCCTTTAGCATTTCTTCTATAGCGGGTCTCTTGGCAACAAATACTGTAAGTTTTCCCTGATCCAAGGATGACCATATTTCACTATCATTCCTGAATGGCATTTTCACTAGATATAGAATTCTGGGTTGACACTTCAATTTCTATTAACGCTTTAAAGACACCGTTCCATTTTATTGTGTCCTCTGTGATTTCCAATGAGAAATCTGTAATTGAGTCATTCTTTATATGGCATTGTTTTTCTCTGTTTTCTCTCTCTCTCTTTTTTTTTCCATCTTTGCTTTTCAGCAATTCGATTATATGTTTAGGCATGGTTTTCTTTGAGTTTACCCCTTCTGAAATTGGCTGAGCTTCTTTTCTTGGATCTGTAAATTCATATCTTTCTCCAAATTTAGGAAGCTTCCAGTCACTATTTCTCCCAAATTTTTCTGTATCTAACTCTTTCTCTTCTTCTGGTAATTCAGTGACACAAATGTTTAAACCTTTTGTTATTTTCTCACCTGTCTTTAAGGGATTTGTTCATTTTGCTCTAGTTTTTCTTCAGGTGAGATAATTTCTGTCTTCAAATTCACTGACTTTTCCCTCTGTCATTTCCATTCTGCTATTGATCTCATCCAGTGAATTTATTTCAGATATTTCTTCAGTTCTAAAATTTTTGTTTAGTTTGTTATTTTGTTTATAGTTTGTATTTGACTTCTGAGAACTGTCTATTTCTTTCAATATTTTTTTTTATCTTCATCTCATGGACATAGTTATAATTGTTACTGTAAAGTCTCCTACTAATAATTCCATCATCTGGTTCATCATGCTTGGCATTTGTTGATTTTTTTTTTTTCTCTCTGAGAATTGATCACATTTTCCTGTTTCTTTGTAGGCAAGTAATTTTGGATCCTAGATATTTTGAATATTGTCTTAGGAGAGTCTGTTAAATTAGGAAAATATTTCTTAAAGCTTGCAATCAGCCAGGGTAGATTCAGATCACAAATTGTCTCACTTTCTTTGGATGATGGTTCCAGTATCAGTTAAATTTTCAAAGCCTTGGCTGTGCTGCCTTTGATCTCTCTCCTGCACATGAGGTGTAACCAGGACTTGTGCCAGATTGTACAAAGAATCCAGAGATTCACTCTCTCCAGCTTCTGGTTTGAGGCCCCTTTTGCCAGTCCTTGCACCAACTAGATGAAGTTTCTCTCAAGCTTTTGCTACATGCACCCTCTGTAAAGTTCCCTAAATGGGGCTGTGTCAAAGATAGGAGGAAAAAGAAAAGAAGGAAAAATGTAATGAAAATCAACACCCTATGGGTTGCTTCCTTAAGTTTTATTTCCCCTTCCCAATTTGCTTACTGTTGTTTACTTTTCAGAGTCATCAGTTTACTGCTTTTTGTATTTTGTCCAGAATTTTTAGTTATAATCATTGGGAGAGATAAATGGGGCTGTGTCAAAGATAGGAGGAAAAAGAAAAGAAGGAAAAATGTAATGAAAATCACCACCCTATGGGTTGCTTCCTTAAGTTTTATTTCCCCTCCCCAATTTGCTTACTGTTGTTTACTTTTCAGAGTCATCAGTTTACTGCTTTTTGTATTTTGTCCAGAATTTTTAGTTATAATCATTGGGCTGTAGTAGGCTTACTCCATCTTGACTGGCTGTATTTTGTTTTTAATTAGTATTTAAAAATACAGAAATGTAGATTGTAGATCTGTGGCTTAAATAGGTTGTGGCCATTTTTATTTTCTGTTAGTAAAAATTATTTGATATTTAAAATAACAGATGCTCTAATTGAAGAAGGTTGTTCATTTTAAATATAGAAGAATGTAAACATCTCTTTTGGATGAATAGAACAAACAGTGATCCCTTCTTATTTGCTTGGCTAGAACAACTAATTAAAACACACATAGACATGCACACATACCTTTTCAAAGAAAGTGTTGTGAATGGCTTTTGAGTACTGGATTTTGTATTGTTTTGAAATTAGTAAACTAAAGTTNAAATGGGGCTGTGTCAAAGATAGGAGGAAAAAGAAAAGAAGGAAAAATGTAATGAAAATCAACACCCTATGGGTTGCTTCCTTAAGTTTTATTTCCCCTTCCCAATTTGCTTACTGTTGTTTACTTTTCAGAGTCATCAGTTTACTGCTTTTTGTATTTTGTCCAGAATTTTTAGTTATAATCATTGGGAGAGATGGGCTGTAGTAGGCTTACTCCATCTTGACTGGCTGTATTTTGTTTTTAATTAGTATTTAAAAATACAGAAATGTAGATTGTAGATCTGTGGCTTAAATAGGTTGTGGCCATTTTTATTTTCTGTTAGTAAAAATTATTTGATATTTAAAATAACAGATGCTCTAATTGAAGAAGGTTGTTCATTTTAAATATAGAAGAATGTAAACATCTCTTTTGGATGAATAGAACAAACAGTGATCCCTTCTTATTTGCTTGGCTAGAACAACTAATTAAAACACACATAGACATGCACACATACCTTTTCAAAGACAGTGTTGTGAATGGCTTTGGAGTACTGGATTTTGTATTGTTTTGAAATTAGTAAACTAAAGTTTAAGCTTTTAAAATTTGTGAAATATTTGCTTGAATTTGCTACCTCTTTGAAGAATGTAGAAAGGAATAATAAATTTATCAGTCTTAATTATTCAAATTATGAGTTATGCCTTTCTTCTAAATTCATTATTGCTTTTCCTTTGAAAATTTTGAAGTTTCGATTAATATTAGTGATTTTATTCATACAAAGACATAAATTTAGTGATTTCACTTATGTAAAGATTGGTTCCTGGTTAAGTCATTTAGGAAAGTATATTTAAGTTAATTTTATTTTTAAAAGATCTATTTTATTGGCTTTTTTACTCAAAATATTCTCAATCCATTGACATATAGATATGCATACTAATTAATATACATGATAAAGTTTGAAATTATAAGATTAGGATATTATTTATTTGTGTATATTGTATGCCTTTATGATTTTATCAGAAAAAGATAATCTTGGAAAGTAAATTTAATTTTTATGCAGAACCATTTGGAGGTGGTGTGTTGCAGCATTCATGTATAGGATGTGTTTGTAAATTGGACCTTAGGACTGTATGTGTTAATTGATTTTTTGTCTAAAATGTCATATAAATAGGAAGGTGATGATAATTAGCATTTGTGGAAAATATTTCATCTTTATGCGTAACAGTATTTAGATCTTTTGTTTAAACTTGGGATCTGTTGTCCTTCTCCCATTAAACTCTGTATGAGATTTGTGGCTTACATTAAGGAGAATTGAATTATAAAATGTTAGACTTGAATTCATTTTGAAATGGCTTATAGAATTGGACATTGTTATAATTTTTTAAAATTTACTTTTCTCTCCCCCTTTAAATTAGGTGCTCTGTGGATGTGTATAGTTTTAAACCCCCATTGCAAGTTGGAACAGAAGGCCAGTTGGCTAAAACAGCTGAAAAAATGGAACAGTGTTGATGTCTGTCCATGGGAGGATGGAAATCATGGGAGTGAATTACCCAACTTAACCAATGCTCTGCCTCAGGGTGCAAATGCCAACCAAGGTGAGGCCATAGTAATGCTCTGTTCAATTTGTAGCTACTTAATTGTGCATATATGTTTATAATGGTAACAATATATGTGGTAAAATGATTTTACGCACTTAAGGGCTTACTATAACTCGAGAACTTAGTATGTTTTGACTGTGAATTTGTGTGTGTTTTAGCTTTACCTGAGACCTTTGTATGCTTTTTAAAAAAATATTCTCAGAATAGAAATGAATATAATGCTATATATGTTAGCATGTATTTAAATGGCCTATTAATGATTTAGTTTGATTTTCTTTTTTAAATCATGGAGTAGGGTGGTGATATATTACTTTGTAAAACAAAATATTGAGAGGCCTGAGGAGCTATGTTTTTATCTCAGTAGGTCAATTCATATTTGAGCTACTATGTAATTTAATTTGTTAAAAATTCTTAGTTTTAGAATGTAGCAAGGAAGCATTTTATGATGTGACTGAGGGGCATCTTTATTGTGAAAGATTGTCTAGTGTACTTGTTCCCACTTACCATAGGCTAATAGTGCCCTCCAGTCTTTGGGACAGCCAAGAAACACTCCCAGACATTTCCAGAAGTTCCACTCTCTTTCAGTTCTGTCCTGTTTTTTCAGCTTCTTCCTCTCTGTTGGACCCATCCATTCAACTCAAGTCCCTCCCATCTTTAAAAAAGTTCTTCCTTGGTCCCATATTCCCCTCTACCTAGTGCAGAATATCTCTTCTTTCAGAACTAAATTCTTGAGTAGTTAACTCTTGTGAATAAAAATTTCATTAAGTAATTCATGCCACAAATTTTGCATGGTTTTGTGTTTCTTTTTTTTTGTGACAAATTTGAAAGACTTTAAAATCATGATAGAAGCAAGGTGGAAATTAAATGACATCAGTAGGATCCAGAATTAACACTGTAATTCTGTATGTGCTGGCCACATATGGAGTTGGTACTACTAGAAAGAGCTAAACAATGTGCTGAGTTTGAATGTGATGTTAGCATAGTATTTTCAGTCTCTACAATGAAAGGAAATATTATGTATTAGTCTATAGGGACTTGTCCAATCAAAAAAGAAGTTTTAGGATTTGGGAAAGATGATTGTCTGGCTCTGCTTTGTCTAGCAATATTTGCCTTGGGAATTCAGTATTTGAAATCTGTCATATTTTTATTGCCCATGATGATTTTATTTAATAACTTCAAAGAAAATAAATGTACCCCCCCATACCCCCAGTTTTTTCTCGAATGCTCAGAATTTTCAGGTTTAGCTGTTCAGCGTTTATTCTCCCATTGGTAGGAAAGGGTATGCCTACATCTACATAGGCAATATATTTAATCCCTTTCTGTGTATAGTTGGAGGTTTCTCTGTGTTTCATTCCCCACTGCTTTTTGGGACTGCCATTCTAATGTTTTATACTTTTTACTTTCCATTTATGTTACCCTTGGTTAAACATGAATATTTCATAGGCCTTAGAAAGCTGATAAGAAGTGGTTCAGCCTACAAACTAAACAATTAATTTCACTTATGGTTTGGCTTAGGTGGTATGAAGTCAGGACCTGGTTCTTAGGGCAATATTTATAGCTATTGTGCCTAAAGGTGCCTGCTTTTAGCAGAACACCCACAACTTCTGAGAGGCTCCAGAAGAGACATCTCCACAAAGGAGGTCTGGTGCTCATTCCTGCAGTGCCTCTGCTGGAGGGCTGACAAGGCTTACTAGGCAAGAGCCAGTGGTAGCCAGCAGAATCCAGCAGCCATGCCATTGCAACTGGACAGACCATGGCAGAATTTTGTGTTTGCACATTAGAGTGAATATGAAGGGCTTATCAGACCCTGCCTTTGCTAAGGTAATTCGTTAGCATTAATGAATAACAACAACAACGTTAGAATAATCTACATTCTTTGAAAGTAATTTTTTTTAAGTATGCCAGAATGATAGCCAATTTTTGTTTTTTATTTATTTATGTTTTTGATGAGGAAATTGTTTTATTTTACAGAATAACGTCAGCTAAGAAATGCAAAAAGAGTGGTTAAACATAGAAATAATTACTTACAAACCTCAACGAAATAACTCATCTTGACAAAAATAATCAACGGATAATCATTATGTGAAAATTTGTTATGGAATATGACTTCCCTTGTTGACAATTATCACCCAACAGATGATTAATAATTGCAAAGGGCAAAAGACATGTTTAGGAAGAAGAGATCTGGTTACAACTAATGTAAGCAAGTAATCAAAACCAACATCACTAATAGTGAGAAAACCTGTCATTAACTGCTACCTACTGGGTGCAATTTCATTGACACAGCATTCCAAGGACACTTTCTTGCCAACAATGTTTAACTTCAATGTAATAATGCATTTAGATCTTACTTTTAATTTAAAGAAACTTGGAATAGAGAAACAAGTTATCTAACATGCTGAGACAACAGTCCAATAAATCTAGAATATTTGATAGCCAATTTTTAAATGTTAACTTTTTTATGGTAAAAGAACTAAAAAACTTCCCCTTTTTACTTTACTGAATTTCCCAAGTCTTCTTTAATTAGCATGTATTAATATTACATATGCTTTATGTAAAAATTCTTACAAATTTGTGCATTAGTCATTTAAAAAATTTGGTGTAGGGGTTGTCCGGTTACTCAGTTGGTTTCAGCATGGTGTTGAGCACGCCAGGGTCAAGGGTTGGGATCCCTGTACCAGCCAGACTCCAAAAAAATTTTTTTGGTCAAGGTTATCTATGTCTCTTTTTTCAATCTTCCTGCAAAATTGAATAACTACAGACATCCAAGATAAAAATCGGCCATAATTTTCACATCTATTTTCAATTGTATATCCTTTTAGTCATTGTCTATGTACATAATCAGTTTTTTATATGTTTTGTAGGATTTGTTATTGTAGGACTTTATATTTTACCTTTTCATTTAAATGTCATTTCATGAATATTTAGCCTTTTTTGCTGTTGCTGGTTTTATTGATCTCTTAGAGCTAACTAGTGTTAAAAGCCTGATGTGTGTCCTCTATATTTCTTATACTCATATAGTCACATGTAAACATGTTAAAAGTTCAGTTTTTTATTTTTTAAAATGGATTCATACTCCACAGCTTGCTTTTATTATTGGTACTTCAGATAGTGAAGCAAACTCAACAGATAGAACTCTAACTCATTCTTTTAATACATATGCATAATACTAAGTTACTCTTTTAAAGTCTCTTCTTAGTTTAAAATTCTGTTTCTATGATTTGAGCTAAACTAAATGAAATGACGCCACCTAAAAATATGAGGATACTTCAAAGAGTTCATGGAAAGATTTGTATCATCTTTCAATTCTATTTTTTCACAAACTTTTTGAGGTACACTTATACTTACGTGAGATTTGGACTTTGGAACATTTGATCAATTGATTATGAGAGGTCATGGAACCAGTTTCTTACTGGATAGGGGTATATTCTGCTCAGCACAAATCTCTAATAGGTTCAAAAGGCCCTTAAATGTAGGGCCCTCCCTTCCCATTTGCAGTGTGTATATCTTTCTACTACTAGCAAGGAGTCTGGGCAGGAGCCTTAACAGATGCATCATTATTTATGCCTCTCAAGTTATCTATAATCCGTGCATTTTGATATGTCTGCCATTCAGATACAGCTATCTAAGTTGACCTGAGATGAAGCTGAAGTAATGTCTGTGTAAGACCTGTCAAAAGCCTTTCACAACAGCTGAGTTAGCTGAATTTGTAGTAAGGATACCTGTGTTTTGATCTTGACTGCCACTCCCTGGCAGTGTGACCTTGGCAAGTCACTTTACTTCCTTTGCTTTTCATTTCCATCGGTAGAATAAAGGGACTGGACTAGATGAGTTCTATAATCTCTTCTCTGTTCAGTTGCTCTTTGATTTTTGTGTTTTCCCTTTATGTCTGTGCTCAGCCAAAGGTCAAGGGACAGAGAGATGAAACCTTATCAATTAAGGAAGCTCCAGATTTTGTTTCTCATTTAGTTAATCCTCAGAACAGTGAGGAGTTATACTTGAGTTCTAAGTTAAGTACACATAATAAAAATAGTTTGTTACCGGGATTTTCAGTTGAGGCTTGCTAAGGTTTGTGCCACAGTTGAAGGTAAGTTTGGAGTGGGGAATCAAGGGATGGGAGTGTAGGTAGAATTTGAGTCATATTATCATTAGGAATTGAATATCTCAAGAGTTGGGGTGAGAATATCCTTTATTCCCCAAACATTTCTTTTCTCCGTCAGGTCCTGAAACTTGAACCCTCTTCGGAGTGTATGCTTCTGCTCTTTTGTGATGCCCCAGCATACACTATGCTGGGGACATCACACCAGTCATGGAACCTGCCCAGGAGTCAGGAGGCAGCCTGTAGGGGCAAGGTAAGTGCACTGGTTTGTTTTGTAGCTATGTTGTGTGGCTTTGTGAAATGTTAAATATATGCATTTATGCCCTTTGGGATATAAAGTGGCATTTAATCGTTATATCCCAAGAAGCATAATAGTTTTAATTGTGCAAAACCGCACAATATAGTTAAAAAATACAACCAAAAGCACAACCCTTATGCATACCTTTAAAGGCTGACTGCATCTTCCTGAAAGGTTCCATGGCTGGTGTTGCATCTCTTGCATAGTGTTTGTGAGAGCTGTTGATCCCCATCAGGGGCAGCCCACCACAGCACCTCAGAAGTGGGGAGCAGTGAGTTTTTATGTGATTCTTGTGCCGAGTGCCTCTTTTGAGTGTATTTGGCATGGAAACTCAACTTGACAGTTCTTTTTGCAGGATGCCTTTAACCTTAGCTTTAATGGCTGCAGAATGTTTGTGTTTGATAAAACAAGTGAGTGAATGGTGGCTCTTTGGGCTGACTTGCCTCCTACTACTTAAGATGTGAGAATATTCACCCTTCACCCTTACGCTTAGGGGGTGCAGGACAATGTGTGTGGGTGTGTTCGTGAACATCTGGCCACAGAATGGTATGACTGATTTATTCACATGTGAATAATAGCTGACACGGCTTTCTGAATTGTGGAAAAAACAGATTCATCGAACAGGCCACATCGGACAGTGTTCACCCGAGCCATTGAGGCATGTGATCTCCACTGGCAGGATAGCCACTTGCAGCACATTATCAGCAGTGACCTATACAGCAACTACTGTTACCATGACGACACTGAAAACTCCCTCTTTGACTCCCGCGGGTGGCCCCTCTGGCATGGTAAGTGGCCAAACCGGAAAGACATTTCCATGACTTACTTCTTTGTTTAGTTTCTATAGCATTATTGGAGTGGGAGGTGGAGGATTGAGGGATTCAATGGGAGATGGATGAATGCTTGGCAGTAGGAACTGAGTTTTTCATTCAAATCCAAGTTCAGAAATGGTTTCTCATATCTTTTTAATAGTATTTTGGGAGAAACATCTTACTATTAAATCCTGTTTTTATAGATACATCTGACAGTGGCAACTTTACCCCCTTGACTTTCTGTTTTAGAACATGTTCCTACAGCCTGTGCAAGAGTGGACGCATTACGTTCTCATGGGTACCCCAGAGAAGCACTGAGACTAGCAATAGCTATTGTTAACACGTTAAGACGACAGCAACAGAAACAGTTGGAAATGTTCCGAACTCAAAAAAAAGGTGAATGTGAAGGAGTTTGTTTCCATTGGAATGGGATTCTTGGTGATGACATCACTAGGTTTTGTGTTCTTCTTGGAGAGATGGCTTTTAAAACAAGAGCCATAGAAATGGCTTTACTCACCACTTATTTAAAAATATTTAATAGCTAATCTGTGAGAAATTTTAAGCTTTTTTTTTTTTTTTGGTGTAATGTTACAAGAAAAGATTTTTACAAAAATCTCTTAGGTTAGTTAATTTTTTTAAGGGGAGGTTTTTTTTGTTTGAGTAACTATTAAGTGTGTCTGAATTATGTAAAATGAAAGTTAGCCAAAGACCTTAATTTGTGAAAGTGCACTTTAATTCTAAAGGTAAGGGCTCTGGGGTAGACTACCTTTGCTTAAATCCCAGTGTTAGGTTGCAGCTGGGCGACCTTAGGCAATTACTTAAACTCTCTGTGATTTCAATTCCTCTCCTGTGGAATGGGGCTCAGTAGAGGACCTTCCTCTTAGAGTTGTTGAGAAGATTAAACTAGTGGATTCCTGTAAAGCACTTAAAGCAAGGCCTGGCATGATGTGTAAGCACTCTAAAACTTTTTAGCTGTAATAATTTGTACCTCAGGACATATTATTTATTTAAAGTGACCAGAACAGAACTCCTGGATTTTTCAAGTTCTGTAGATGACATTTGATGAGCTATCAACTGACAGATACACTTAACTTGTCTTTATCTCAGTTTATTAATCTTTTAAATTTTGAATAAGTGTTACTGAGTAATAGTAATTGGGAAGGGTTGTATCACATGCATACAGCCCTTCTCAGATGAAGAAATGTACACAGTATGCTTTCTATAATTAATTCATGCATGTCTTATTCCTTCTGTAGGTATAAATTTTATTTTATTTTTATATTTCTCAGTTTTTGGGGTTTTTTTTGGTGGCTGGCCAGTAAGGAGATCCAAACCTGTGACCTTGGTGTTGTAACATCAAGTGAGCTAACCGGCTGGTCTTATTTTTATATTTCTTTGGGGGTTTGTTTTGTTTTTCACCATGTAATTTTATTTTTTCTTGAGAGACAGTTTTAGTTGCTGTTCGGCTTTTTCGGTGGGGGGGCGGAGGTTGTTTTGTTTTTAATCCTTAGGATATTATACGTACACCTGAAGTATAAGCAAAAGTTATTGAAATAGGCTGGAGGATGGAGCAAGTGTTTATAGTAACTTCTAATGGCCTCTATATTTGAGGTATTATGAGTGTTAACTAACACTATCATTTATACAGTGGAAAAAATTCCAAAGTTACAATTTGAACTAAAGAAAAAATGTGAAGCTCAGGTGGGATTGGAATGTAATCATTCCAATATAATCCCTGATAATAATTACTTTGTCCAGTTCTTTATATTCTTTATATCATTACTGGTGTTTGCAAAATATATTACTAGGCTGTTTGCAAATTTTTTCTGAAATCCTTCTTCCCCCACAAACACACAAAATCTATGGCCAAAGGTGTTTACCTCTGAATAGTATATAGGAGAATATTCAGGCTAAAAGAAAATGTAGCACTTCTTATACTGCAAAAAGAGAGCTACCTCATGATGATCATCTGATTTTTGAAAAAATCATATCATATATTTTACTGAGAAATGTTGGTTTTAAAATTTTGTTTAGTAAAAATGTTGTAACATCTAAGAAATGTAAAAGTGTAAAAATGTTAGTTCTTTTAGGGAACTTAGAGTGCACGTTAAGTTAGACTCCTTTGATTGTCCTTGAGATAATTCTGTGGCCTAGGTCCAGGCCATTCTTAAACCCATTTATCTTTTATCTTACAAGCAATGACGATTTTTATTTCAGACTATTCTTAAGTATTGCTAGGATTACATATCTATACTTTTATATTTTCCTACTTTTTGTTGTTACTGTTTGTCCATATTTAAAGAGTAGGCTTTTCATAGCCATTAGAAGTCCAAAGCGCCATAACGGTTACTTGTTATGGGCCAAGATTAGGAAGTTCAATACCTTGTACATTTTCAATACTATTTGGCGTGACGTTTCAGCTAGCCTTTTGATTCTGGAAAAAACCATACTCCTTTTTTCATTTATTTCTCCCATTTTGTCAGTTTCCATCACTTGACAGTAGATTTGTTTTTGTATAAGCACAACACTCCCTTAACCATATACATAGTTTTTTTGGTTCATCAAACATATATATTTGGTTGTTCCCAAGAGTAATGCTCATATTTTTTTTTGTACTTGTTATGCATGTGAAAGCCAGTAATGGAAACTGAAGAGAAGGACCTTTTTAAGGTATCCAAGACCTGACTTAAATTTTAATACAGTGTGCCAAGCTATTTTTCACTTTTTTGTGCAGATAGATAGTTCATAGTTTAAAACCAGAAAACTTTTGAAGGAACATTGGATTCGTGGAATGGCTCTTTAGCTGTTTACAAGCTTATTTTTTTCTTGTATATTTTATATTGTATATAGATTTTATAATATTTTTCTTTAGGAAGGAGCTACTATTATTACTTTAGTAAACATTTAGATGTAAAATATTGCACTATTTACAACAATGGAATATATGTTAAAACATTTGCAGCTTTTTTCCTCAGTGCTCCATAATTTAACTCAAAAGTGCTAACATTCTGTGAAGAAAATGAAAAGGATATGTTTCATCCAAATTATATGTTATCTTCTGCTGTTGTTCCCTTTTGTGGCAAAGATCCTCTTTTAAATGGCTTATGGATCCACAATAAGGAAGACTTTCTTTCATAAGGTGATAAGGGGTAATTTAACAATATTTGCATGGGACTCCAAGTCCAACCCAGGCTACAGCCGCCCTCAGGTCCTCAATTTAGATGATCCAGTGAATGCTGACTCTGAGACGTATCTTCTTAATATAGTTAGAGTTTTCCAATTGATTATTCCAGGGGACTTCTTAGTCCTCTCTTAATGCCACTCCTAGGGAAGTGGGAGGAGTTGTTCCTAGCTTCTCAGAAGGAACTTTGGAATTCATTATTCTCCATACATGGTTTAATAGTGTAAGTAGTCATGTTAACTTCGTACCCAGGACACATGAATTACATAGATGTTAGGGAGCTGTCCTGGGAATTTAGAACCATTTGTATTGATTTACAGATGAACCTTTAGAAGTCAAAATAGTTCACAAGTTGGGGATTATGATCTTTTGATTGGTTTTTTTAATTGAAGGGGAATTTCCAACTGAATTCAGTACCAATTTGTAAGGATGCTGCTATTAAATGGTAAAGCCTCTCTTCCCCCTACTTTTCTCCCTTTATCTCCCTTCTACTGCCCATCTCTCAATTCCCTTTTCTTACACAGAGCTACCCCATAAAAGCATAACCTCAATAACCAATCTGGAAGGCTGGGTTGGACATCCTCTGGACCCCGTGGGCACTCTCTTCAGTAGCCTTATGGAAGCCTGCCACATTGATGATGAAAACTTCTCTGGGTTCTCAGATTTTACAGGTAAAGCCACTGACATTTGTCTCATGTGCTTTTCTTTTTCAAAACTCTGACTGGCATTAGTCATTGTTTTTCTTACAGTATGTTTTATGAATCCATATAGTTAACAGTACCTGTGGTTAGCAAGAGAGCAAGGAAATGGGTACTCGCATGCTTTTCAGGCAGGCTTCTGCAAACTGGGAAGTCTTAGAGTCGACATGCTTAAAGTTGGAAACATATGTCAAGAACCTTAAAAATATTTACTCTCTTCTAACTGGTGATTCTGCATCTAAGAATTTATCTACATTTATGACTATTTTCTGGCATAAAGATATAAAATAAGGATGTGCATCATAGCATTTAGAACTAGAAAATTTAGTTTAGTTGCTTTTTAAATTAGTCTTTTCATTAAAAGTGATTTGTCACTTAAATATTTTAGTCTACTTTGAGGGAAGTATTAAATGGCCACTTAAAACTGTTCTATGTCACACATTCCTTTAAAGCAGTGTTTTGAGATTATTCTTTGGCCCCTTGAGACTTAAGAATTAAAAAAAAAAATTTTTTTAATTTTCCTAATTTTTGAGGGATGCCTCAAAAGACTGCCTATGGGCAGTGGGCAGAGGGAAGGAAGAGAGTAAAGACTGTCCTCTTTGTTGCTTCCATGGCTGGGTGTGCTCACACAGTTAATTATCTTGCCCCTTCATAATTGCTGTTGTATAGTGGTTGCCTTCATGGATTATGGGTGACCTGTACTCCTTGAGCAGGGTGAAAGGTATGAGTCTGAATTCGTTTTTCTTGGGAATTTGATGGTTGAAGTTTGTTTTAATTTTTAATAGAAGCACCTTCACAGAGACGAGAGAATGCTCAAAGAATCATTCCTCTTGTGATAAGTGATGACTCTTGGATAACAAAAATGACTTTGGAGTTGGGTTACATATGTTGTGTTCTCTACTGTTTTTATTATGAATTGTAATAAAAGTATGGAATTTTTTTTTTTAATTCCAGGCTTTAAAAAATGTTAACCTTTGGGCTGGCCCAGTGGCGCACTGCTACAGTGTGCCGCTTGGGAGTGCGGCGGCTCTCCTGCCGAGGGTTCGGATCCCACATACAGACCGGCTGCTCACTGGCTGAGCGAGGTGCGGGTGGAGCGCCGAGGGTTGCGATCCCGTTGCCGGTCACGAAAAAAGACAAAAAAAGGAAAAGAAAAAAAAAATGTTAACCTTTGCAGTTATCATGTACTTTTACAATTGTTCAATAAAAAGATTTTTTTCACTCCTTGAGGATTCTTAGTATCATATCTTCTTAGATGTATAGTTTTCTTTGGTGATTCATTTTCTTTTTTTTTTTTTTTTCCCTTTTTGTCTTTTTTCGTGTCCGGCAACGGATTGCAACCCTCAGTGTCGCGCCCGTACCGGACCGGGACCGGCAACGGGATCGCAACCCTCGGCGTCGCGCCCGCACCTCGCTCAGCCAGTGAGCGGGACCCAGTCTGTACGTGGGATCCGAACCCTCGGCGGGAGCGCCACCGCACTCCCAAGCAGTGCACTGTAGCAGTGCGCCACCGGGCCGGCCCATTGGTGATTCATTTTCAATGGGAAAAAATATTTGTAATATTCTATCTCCCAAAAGATATACATTTCATCATTCATGATCATTTAAAAAAAGATATGGAAAACCAGGTACTTCAACCTAATAAACATGTTTTCTGGCTTTCTCAGAATAAAGTCAATAATTCATTTACCTAGTACTGGGTAGAATAAATATGTATACCTTTCAGAGTACCTGCAAAAGTAATTTCTGAACTCCAGTTTCTTTTGTGGCATTTTACAGAGAATATGGGACAGTGCAAGTCTCTGGAATACCAGCATCTACCTGCACACAAATTCTTAGAAGAAGGGGAATCCTATTTAACGCTGGCTGTGGAGGTAGCCCTAATAGGGCTGGGACAGCAGCGTATCATGCCTGATGGGCTGTACACACAAGAGAAAGTTTGCCGGAATGAAGAACAGCTCATTTCTAAGCTTCAGGAAATTGAATTGGATGATACACTGGTGAAAATTTTTCGCAAGCAAGCAGTCTTCCTATTAGAAGGTAACTTGATAATAAGTTTTCCACTTATTTAGCAAATTTGATTTAGGTGCTGATATTTCTTATGTTAAGAATACTCCCCGAATGTATTTAAATATGGTAGTTACCCTGATTGATATGGTCATGTTCTAAAAAAAAAAGTCACTGAATAAAAAAGTACAGATGTTTAGATTTGTATCATTGATTTAGATCGTCATATAGAGTAGATAGCCTGATTGAAATCAGCCCAATTTAATGCTACAAGCTTTGAAAAGGACTGTTTTTATTTAGGCTGTGGTGTTGCTGAGATAAATGCAATTTTGATATTTAGTGAGTTATTACTGGTAGCCATGTTCCTATTTGCTTGATCAATTAAATAATAAAATGGAAATTGGCATTCCTATGAATTATTGGCTGTTACATGACAATTGGGTTTGAATATGTCATCCATACACTAACAAAGGACTGGAGGTTACAGGAGTGAATTTTCGCTGCACTGACTTCAGAGGATCGATTAGGCATAGATTCGCGAAGGAGAAAGTTTCATAGAAAAGTCTAATTTTCTTCTTTTTATAAGGTCAAGATTTAAAGGGCCTAACAGATTTTAGCGGCACTGTTTTTCAGATTTCTTTTTTTCTCAAAAAGAGTAAATGTAATTAGTAAAGTTAGCCTAATCTTTTGTGCAAATTTAGGTGGTGTTGATTGATACAGTTGCTTCTATCTCTCAAATACTTGTATTATGGGATTCTCTGTGACTGATAGACTCTTGAAGTGTGGCATCTTCATTTTATATTCAGAACTGTTACAAATGGGGAAAGGATTTAAAGAAAATAGCCTTTCAAAACCACTTTTATTTGTCCAAAGCTAAAGATCTATTTGAAAAAAATTTTTTCTTTAAATATATTATACGTTTATATATTGTAGAAATACATTTAAAACTTAAGATAAACCTTAATAGCATGCTTAATTTTGTTTAAAAATTCCTAAAATTAATTTTTTTAAGTATTCAAGGTTTTTTTTTTGTTGTTGTTCTTTTTGTTGTTTTTGTTTTGTTTTGTTTTTGTTTTAAAGGAAAAAAAATTCCATCTTGGTAAATTTGAAGAGTAATCTATATATTGTAGAAATACATTTAAAACTTAAGATAAACCTTAATAGCATGCTTAATTTTGTTAAAAAATTCCTAAAATTAATTTTTTTAAGTATTCAAGGTTTTTTTGTTGTTGTTGTTCTTTTTGTTGTTTTTGTTTTGTTTTGTTTTTGTTTTAAAGGAAAAAAAATTCCATCTTGGTAAATTTGAAGAGTAATATTGATTTTTTAATTGCTGTTTTCTTTCAGTTTCCTTACATATAATTCCTGTTGATATAAACAGCATCATTAGCCACAAACATGTTTTTTACTGCTATCTGTCACTGGTTTTACTGACTTTTGACTTCCATTGTGCTGAAGTTCAGGAAAAAGATGTTTAGTTTTCAAAGTTGATAGTATGTTATATCTATCATTTACCTTTTTAAATAGGTCTCCATATTCATTATTCATGAATATTTTTGAACTGTCTTAGTTTTTGATTAGTCCATCCCCTTCATCAAATATTTTTATAAGAACTGTGCCTGAGAAGGAGCACTACTGATTCATTTCTGCTTCCTCCCCTTTCCTGGCCCTGTAAGCCCCACACAGAGTGGGCAGTGCAAGACAGGACGCAGTCCAAGGGGAAGTCAAGGGACCATTTCTATATACTCCAGAAGACAGGAGCTTCATGATTGAGCTGACTATACTGGGACACCAAGTATAGTCATGCATGTACACTTTTTGCAAATTTCAGGAGCAAATTAGTTAGCAGACCCAGATATCTGAAAAGTGGAAGTAGACTTATTGCTGAGTGTTAATCTGTCCTGGCCACAATATTGGATGGATCAGGTGACATATTCAAAAAGCACCTTTGGAGAAATTTAATGCCAAATCTCAGTTTTTCATTATTCAGTACACTCAAATTCAGGGATTATGCTAATTATTAATCCATAGTAATTCTGTGATACCTGACTGGATGTTTTGCTTGTTGGAAGGTATCATAGCAAAGTGTTGATTATGCATCTTTGCTTTCCCTTGATTGCACAAAAAGGTAACTTGGTGGTTTAAAGGGAATTGTTGAAAAGAAATGGAGGAGAAATGAAGAATATGAATAATCTGCAAATTTGCTGTAATTAGTTCTTAAGTAAAGTAGAGTTAATGTCTTAGTCGGTATGGGCTGTCAAAACAAAATACATCACACTGGATGGGTTAAACAACAGAAATTTATTTCTCACAGTTTTGGAGGTTGAAAGTCCAAGATCGGACACAGACACACACATGCGCACGCACCCCTCCCCCACCTCTTCTTATAAGGACGTTAATCCTGTTGGATCAGGACCCCACCCTTATGACCTCATTTAACTTTATTTTATAAAGGCCCTATTTCCAAATACAGTCACATTGGGGTTTGGGGCTTCAATATATGAATTTGATGGGGACACACATTTAGTTCATAATTGCTAGTAACTTAAATAATGTAGCCTTGTTATATGCACTAAAGGTGCAAGTACAATGTTTTCTCAGCTTTTAGAGAATATCGGACCACTAAAACATTTTTAAATGTCTGAAAGAAAAGAAAAAGGTTAATGGGTTTGGTAAAAGTAGAAATCTAGAATGGATTTTAGTTTGTCTAGGTGAAAAAATAAGTTTATGTAATTTTCAAAGTACTTAAATAATGAATAATTCAAAAATATTAACAAAGAAATTAAACAATTAAATTAAAAATGACCTCCATTAAAATGATCTAGAAAGTATCCCACCCAATCCAGTAACTCTTCTCATCATTTCTTCTGAACTGCATTTCTTGCATTCTAAACTCTTCGCCAGACTGATTTTTCTCGTGGAAAACAAATGTATTATTTCCTCTGAGAAGTAGTGTCATGGTTCATAATTCTAGAAATCATGAAACAGATATTACCCAAAGGTGACATGGAAACTAATTTATTAAACACTTTACAGTAACTAAACCTCACAGTACCTAAGTGCAGAGTGGTTGAACTAACCACTGTGGTTTCCTTTCAAAATTTATTTTAAAAGTCTGTGTTGCTCTTCTCAGAGCAGCGTTCAGGGAGCACACAAGGGAAGTTGGCTCTGCCACTGTACCTGTCAGAACTTACTAAGAAATGAATTTTGACAGCTTAAATGTAATTTTGCTTTTAAAATTGGCCTTCTGGAGCCCAAAGAGTAGTAGATTTCCAGTTACTTCAGTTTTTTTCTTTTGCCTGTGGTGAGTATGAAATGTGTAACTATTCTTTTATCATTAATCACTCTGGAAATTAATACCTATTTCTGTTTATTAGAAGCAACCATGTGTAAAGTGTTTGTATTGAGAGTCATGGCTCAGAATCCTTCCACACCTTATCCCTGAGGCGGAGTACCCTTTTCTGGAAAGTTGCCATGTCTGTCCCACTAAGACTGCTTGGGTCCAGGGGCAGGTTCCATAATTAAGCTCTAGAGTCATCTGTACATTTGCAAATCTGGATGCTCAGATGTCACACGTTCAGAGAGAATGTTTCTTAAATTCAGTGAGCTTTTATGCTTCAGAGGGTTCCTTTTTCTGGGGCTCTTGTATTGTGAATGAGCTCTGTCCCTTAGTTCTCTGGTTCTCATTTTAGCTGTGGGACAGTGGGGATTGTTCATAAAGTGTAGTCTGTAATGGATACTATGCCCTATACAATCTTTTTTTGACTAAGAATTTTATTATTTTTTACTGTGTCATTTATATTAAATTCTTAATTAGATTAGCTTGTATGTGTTATAGCTTTATGTAAAATGTTTTAAATATACTTTACAAGAAGTGTCTTTTTAGAAATGTAAAATGCATATGCTCTCTCCCACAGCCGGACCATATAGTGGTTTAGGCGAAATAATCCATCGGGAGAGCGTTCCAATGCACACATTTGCCAAGTATCTCTTCGCCTCTCTCCTACCTCATGATGCTGAATTGGCATACAAAATTGCACTGAGAGCAATGCGGTACGTATTCACAGCCCAGCTGGGCAGAGGCAACCCAGATTCCCCACTGGGAAAAATGGCTGTTGACTGACTCCTCATTCATTCATATTTCTTGTAGGCAGCAGAAAAGCTAAAGAAATTATTTATTTATGCTTCCCGGATTGTTGTGGAGGTGATTTGTGTTGGCTTGTTTTGCTTTTCTCTGAAAGTAAGGGAGGAATTGTATCCTGGACTGTTGTAATACTTGTGCTCATTGTGACTTTTTCCTACTTTTTCTTGAAGCTAGAATGGGAAAAAGTATAATTTTGGATCAAGTTTAATCACAAGAAAGCAATAGTTGAAACATTCCTAAGTAATATATTGTTTGGAAAAAAATTAGAATTTTGAAACAGTGGTAAAGAATAGATGTACTTGGCTGAGTATAATTGAGGGAGGCCTTTATACCTGCTGTGATCCCACATTCCATCAATAGTGCAGGAAGGCCTTTGTATCAGCAAGACACATCCGTGATCAGCCAGAGGCTGAGAGAAGATGGGAATGTGTATCTGTTGTTGAAGGAATCACTGTTAGAGGTCCTCCAGGATCTGCTCCCTCAGTTCTGACTGCTTTCATCTCCTCACATCAGTCCTTTTCAGTCATAACAATTAGGAATATGTTGTTCTCTGCCACTCGCCTTTTTATTTTCACATTCCTTTGTAAAGTTAATTCACCAAATAATTATTTTTATTACGAATTTGTTCAAGGTAAATAACTTTTTAATGCGTTCAAGATTATATTATTCAATCTTATTTGTAACCTGTTAAACTTTAAGGACCTAAAAGGAACCACCCACCTTTCTTGAAACATCAGCTTTTCTTTTTCCTTTTTTTAAAAAAAATTATAAGACACACTTATGTTTCTAACAGAAAATATAGATTAGACACCATTATAGTCATATAAGACAAGCCATGTATAGACCTAAAAGCTTGAATGTGCTGAAGAATAGTTTGATCCCATAAGAAAGTTTTCATCAAAGATGCTATGTCTGTAATCAGTGTAGTAGATTCAAGAACAAATTCTTGCATATAAATTACCAATGTCCCCAAAGTTACTCTATTCTTAAAGAAAGTATTGAGTGTAGCTTCTATCAGGAGGCCTCTTTTTCATGCAGTGGTGTGTGTGCATGTGTGTGTATATGTGTATACATACACCTGTGTATCAGTGTATTTTAAGACTGATATGCTTTCTTTAGCAACATGAAATCTTACTAACCTATTAGAGAAATCTTAATAAGTAATTTCTTCTCTGTTTTTAAAATATCAAAGAATAAATAAATAACATAAGCAAAGGTCTCCCACCAAATTGCTTATTATCACTTGGTTTGTATTTTAGAGTACAATTGTATAATAAGTAGGTTTCTATTCCCATTTTTGGAAGCTGAAATAGAAGATATCTTATAAAGACAGATGCTCAGTTCTATACTTATTCAAATCCTAAGAATTCTACTCTTGTTCTGAAGGGAAGGATGTTAATGTTATGATGCCACCGGATGTTGTTGCTACTTCCACTGGTAAAGTTTAAGGGTAAAATAGCATAAGGTTTCTGTGTGATTCTGGCTTATGTAAAGGTATCTGCCAGGCAGAAAGGCTTGCTTTTCTAACACTCAGAAACTCATTTATATTTGCCCTTGGTCGATGCCAAGGCAGTTTCTTCATGGGGAGTACTAGCAGGGTACAGGGGAATTGTTTTCTACCTTTTTTGTTGTACCTGCTACTACTGCTCCAGCCAAAAGCCTGCCATGGGAGGGAGGTAATGCAATGTACCAGAGCATTTCAAGGCAGCCAGGGGAAGAGAAAGGAAAAGGGAGATATAGCTTGGTTGTTTCTTAGTCCTTCTGGAAAGGTGAGGCTTGAGGAAGGGCATCTTTAGCATTCATTTTCTCATCTTCCCAGGGATGTTGACTAGTTTTCTCTATAACAACTGTGGCAAGATCTGTGAATACAGGGACATTCTGAGCTTTTTAAAAGGCTAAATAACAATCCTGCCAATATTCTTATTACTTAATTGCCTACCCGCCACCCTGTCTAATGCTAACATCTCTTTGTACCTAGATAAAAGGAAAAGAGAGTAAGCCATTTGGCTTACCAAAGCAGTTGACTGACCCTCCTTGATCCTGCTAACTCCTCTTAGTCCTCAGTCCCTAACACTGGTGTACTTTAATGAAGGCCAGCATTTTGATCATCATGAAAGAATTGTTTCAGTTGTAGCTACTCTCCCAATCTCTTTGATACTTACATTTAGAAGAGATCACTAAGCATGTGTTTTATTTTTGAGAATGGTTTTTATATTTGTCAACATATTCTTTAAAAAATTTTTTTGGCAGCTGGCCAGTTTGGGGATCTGAACCCTCGACCTTAGTGTTATAACACCACATTCTAACCAACTGAGCTAACTGGCCAGCCCCTGTCAGCATATTTTTAATCAATGACAGATTGATTGAAATCAGAAATCAAACTGAATTTATGCAGAACTGTCAAGGGACATACACTTAGATCATTTGCGTGCATCTCTAATGTGATTATTAAAACACATTCTAACTTTAAATTTCTTACATCATAAGAAATTATTTTTATGGAAAATATGAATGTATAGAAAGGAGATGATTTTTGTTTTACTTCCCCTCTGATTTTATGTTTTAGTAGGTAAAGCTTATTCATCTCAGCTATCCACTGATCCCTGACTTTTGTAATCTCACTCTTAAATATCCATTTCACTCTCAGTTTCTGTTTTTTATTTTTTAATGAGTGATAAGATTCAAAAATACTAGGTAAACATTAAGACTTGTGTTTCAGAGTTCTTCAGTGTTACATAACTTAGTTTTCTGAATATTACAGTTTTTTGAGTGATGTCTGTATTTGTCTGTTTCTGTTGCTTACAACAAAATACTTGGAACCAGATAATTTTTTTTTTTTTTTTTTGTCTTTTGTCTTTTTCCGTGTCCGGCAACGGATCGCAACCCTCAGTGTTGCCCCCGTACCGGACCGGGGACCGGCAACGGGATCGCAACCCTCAGTGTTGCCCCCGTACCGGACCGGGGACCGGCAACGGGATCGCAACCCTCAGTGTTGCCCCCGTACCGGACCGGGGACCGGCAACGGGATCGCAACCCTCAGTGTTGCCCCCGTACCGGACCGGGGACCGGCAACGGGATCGCAACCCTCAGTGTTGCCCCCGTACCGGACCGGGGACCGGCAACGGGATCGCAACCCTCAGTGTTGCCCCCGTACCGGACCGGGGACCGGCAACGGGATCGCAACCCTCAGTGTTGCTCCCGCGCCTCGCTCAGCCAGTGAGCGGGAACCGGTCTGTATGTGGGATCCGAACCCTCGGGCGGGAGCGCTGCCGTGCTTCCCAAGCGGCGCACTTATCCAGTGCACCACCGGGCCAGCCCGGAACCAGATAATTTTTAAGAAAACGAAATTTATTGCTTATTGCTTCATAGGATGGGAAGTCCAAAGTCCAGGGAACACATCTGGTGCAGGTCTTGGTGGTGGCAACAGTGACATAGGGATCTCACAAGGCAGAAAATGGCGGAGAAGAGAGAACTTCTCATGTTTTCTTCTTTTACAGCCCTCAGAACCATGCCCCTGACCACCATTTTTAAATCCATTCACTAGGGCATGGTCCTACAATCTAATCACCTCTTCAAGGCCCCACCTTTCAATTACTTTAAATCCATTCACTAGGGCATGGTCCTACAATCTAATCACCTCTTCAAGGCCCCACCTTTCAATTACCACAGTAGGATTTCCCACCCTCAACAGTTAAAGTGGGGATTTGAACTTCAATGAGGTTGGGGAAGGTATCCAATCTACAGCAGTGCCAAAGAAAAGGAAGTCTTTTAGGTTTGCATGACAAGCAATTAACAAGGTGATTTTGGCATCCAGATAGCGGAATGTAGCCATACCAGCTCTTCCTGAACCAGGGGACTAAATGATTTCTCCTAGCATCTACTCACTCCCCTGGCTTATGCTGGTCAATCCTTGTGGCCCAGGTACTGGACAAGTAATAACTAGAGGCCACCTTCCTTGTCTTCTCATTATAGGTTATTAGTATTGGAATCTACTGCTCCAGCGGGAGACCTCACCCGCCCACACCACATTGCATCAGTTGTTCCCAACCGATACCCTCGTTGGTTCACTCTAAGCCACATTGAATCCCAGCAGTGTGAGCTGGCATCCACCATGCTAACTGCCGCCAAAGGTACTGTGTTATCCTGAGGCTTCATAATTGTTTCGTTAGTTTGCCTTTTTTTTTCCCCCTAAAAGATCATGTTTTCTATCAAATTCTCAATAGTGGTTTTAATGTCAGATAGGTTGTAAGGGATTCTTTTCTTCGGATGTTAGCTTATGAGGGAAAATAGGTGCTACTCATTTGGGCCTGGCATTTTCCTCATTTACCTGCATCATTAAACTTGCTGCTGGCAGAGTTCCGGTTAGTTGCCATGCAAAGAAAATTGTAATGGTTGATATTCAGAATCAGATTAAAAAGTTCGATTACATCTTTTTTCCTCCCTGAAATATTCACCAAAAATACATAAGTAGGAACTAGGAAAGCTGTTTGCTATCTCATGTTGGTTCTGATTCATACACACTTTTTAGTCATTGAGGGTGTGTCTTGATTTATCTTTTTTGTGAAGCCTGGATTCATAGACATTGCAGTAACTATCAGACACTTAGTTGTTACATCTGTGCCATCTGTGAACATGTCAGGTAAATTAACTTGTGCTTTATGTTTTGTTTCCTTTTTTTCCTCTCTTTATGTGTGCGTGGTTGTGTGGTTTTTTGTTTGTTTTGATTTGCTTTGCTTTGATTTGGTTTGGTTTGGTTTTCCCTTGTTCATTGCAGGCGATGTTCGGAGGCTGGAAACAGTATTAGAATCCATCCAGAAAAACATTCACTCCTCATCACATATCTTCAAGCTTGCCCAAGATGCATTTAAAATAGCAACTCTCATGGACAGTTTGCCAGACATCACTCTTTTGAAAGTGTCTCTGGAGCTGGGCCTGCAGGTACATGACTGGTGGTCTTTCTTGGGGCACCAAGGACTGCTAAGTAAAGGCACCTCTTAGGGTCGTTTTTATTTGTTTGTTTGGATTTTTTAGTGCAGAATGACTCTTTGGAGCACAGATTTGTTTCACTTCAGGAGAACACTGTATTTCAGAGCTGTGGTCTTTTCCAGCTGAACCAGACTGCTGTCTGAGGTGCAGGGACTATACATTTAGAAGCCTTATTTGTGTCTTTCAATTAAAAAAATCATTTTCTGAATTACAGCCTTAACATCAGTGTTTCTCCTTTGAATGAAATGGAGAATTATTATTGCTAGCAAGAGACTAAAATAAAGCTAGCATGTATAATAAAGATTGAGTTGTTAGGGTTAAATTTTTAGAGGAAGTATGAATTTTTATTGGTGTTCACTTCATAATATATGGGCAGTTCTAGCTCCTTTTTATAACCCTGAGAAAATTAGGTAAAGGAGGGTGATTGGGCCAGGGTCCAGTTTCAGATTTCGGCAAGCCATAATACCAAGAATATTTTGAGTTAGTCATGCAGATAGATGTTTGCTTCCTTATAGTTTCTGAACAGAGTGATGTATAAACCAGGAACTGAAAATTTGTTTCTGCTTTTCTCATGGAATCTCTATTAACATTAAATTAACATTTGCTTTTTTTTCCCCATTAAAAAGCAGTGAATGAAATTTAGACCCTAGTTACCAAAATATGGGGAATAGAATGTCCTGAATAGATGATTAATCTGGTTTTCTAGTTATGGATTCTCCCTTACAGTGATAATAAAATTTAAAGAAATGGATCACAGGAAGATGTACTTATCACTGTAACATACAGTTGTACATAAGCAAAGGGTATAGGAGATTGCTTTTAAACTATACAACAATAGTTTAGAAGTTTCTTTTAAAAAATTAATTCTTGTTATTTGGCTTATTTTTCTTATTTGCCTCATCTTAAAGGTATGATGAAGAAAGAATTATAATATGAGCTTTTTGGTTATTTAGAATTCTGGGTAAATGGCAGAATAGTGAGAGCTTACTCCACAGTTCATTCTTTGTAGAACTTAAGAAGGAATCCCACAGGGTCTTCCTAAGGCTTTAAGAGTGTTATATCCCTCTATGATTTGAATCTTAAAGAATGGGGGAAGTAGAAAGAGGTGGTGATAAGTTGATCTTGGGACAAAATCTGATCACTAATGATGCCAAAGACGATTTCTTTCCATAGACCTGGGGTTACCTTCATAGTCACCAGAAAAGAATAGCTAGAGATAGAAGGGATAATTAAAATGATTATATTAAAATACTTCTTTGCCCACAGAAAGTTTCTAGTTAGAATGGATCCATAGCATCCTCAGAAATCAAACTATGGAATGCTACTCTGGGGAGGAGAAGAGGGCATGGACGGTATGTAATGCTCTAGTCCAGCTCTCTTTTGTTTTGCAGATGACAAAAGAGATTGAGTGACTTGCCCAGGATGCCACATCTGGTCAGTGGGCCCACCCGGAGTAGGACGTAGGGGAGCCATGGGCAAATCCAAATTCATGTGTAGAGCTTTGCTCTAAATGATGCTTTTCGTCCTCCATTGACAACTTAGGATAATTTTCCAAAACATTTTGTTATCCTGCCTTTATAGGTTATGCGAATGACACTGTCAACCTTAAATTGGCGACGGCGGGAGATGGTGAGGTGGCTGGTAACATGTGCTACTGAAGTTGGTAGGTAAACTCTGGAGGCGAAGCTTTCCCAGGTTCCTCCTGGTAGGATTTAACTTGCCATTTACATATACAAAAACAGTTTCACTCTTTTACCTTGACTTTTCCAAGGCTCCTGCCACTTCTAGCAACCAACAGGGACTCCCCGCCCTCTGCCCGCCCCCTGCCCACACACTTGCATTGTTCATCTTCCAGACTATCACATTTGTGGAGCTCCAGCTTCTTGTTTAAAATGGAGTAATAAGTCAGTGAATAAATACTTTTTATTCATTTTATATAAAGTTACCTAGTTGCACTGAGGTTTTTTTTTCATCATCTGAGGGCCATACATCAGAGTATCCAGCAGAGAAATGGTGACCATTGGGTATGGTTTTGGTGAGCTTCTACGTGTATGAGAAATTGTAGCTGGTCATAAGAAGATCCTCTGGTTGCCCATAAGCTACAGTTTGTGAGGCCCTTCAACAAACTGTTTTCTCTCTGCAGCAGTAGATCAGTACTAAAGAAAACTGTACATTCCCAGCAACAATGCCAACACAAAAATGGTAACTATTTAAAGTAAATGTTGGTTAAACTGTTTTTCTTTCTTCCTATTTACATCAGAAAAGTATATACACCTCTTGCTAAGAAGACACTGCCTTCTCAGTGTTTAGATACTGACAGCAGATACTGTAAAATCATTCTTATTATTTTCCTTTTATTAATGTGTAATGATTTGTTATTTTGGAAAAAGGGAACTTCATCTCAATATAAAAACTATGTTTAGATTATTAAAGTTATGCTCTAGGGAAGCAACACAAGATAATACCAGTTTGAGAACTGCCACACAACTCTTCTGCCCTGCACCAAGATATATACCTAATTGCTGTCAAGATTTAGTACTTCTTTTCACGTCATTCACTTTTAGGATTTTCTGACATGTGAGGCATATTATGTCTGTGTACTTAAAATATTTAAAGACCTTGTCAGCCATTTCCAACATCTGAGCCATCTGTAGGTCTGCTTCTGTTGACTTTTTTCTTCTTGATTGTGGGTCACATTTTCCTGCTTTTTTGTGTGTCTTAAAATTTTGTTTTGTGTGTACTTTAAACTTAGACACACACACACACACACACACACACACACCATGTAAAGTTCCTATTCTGGTGAGTTTTTCTGCCTCAAATTCTATAGTGGGTAACTGACAGAAGGCCCCAGTGAACTAGAACTCATTAGCAAAAGGCCATTGTCTAAAATGGCAAACAGCACAGTACGAATACCAGCTACTGAGCTATCATAGGATGTTCATGTTCCTTTCAGGCATTCTACTGAATAACAGTTCATAATAACCTTATTCTAAAAGGTTGCTCTCAGGCCCATTACCCTACAGGATTACCCCAGCTCATTTCCTGTGATGGTTCACAATGTTAGCATTGATTATAAAAATGGAAATAAGGTAAGACCTCTGGCCAGGCTCCTTGTCAGTAATAGGGCTTGTTTGTGTTCCTTGCAGGTGTTTATGCCCTGGACAGCATCATGCAGAGCTGGTTTACACTCTTTACTCCCACCGAGGCCACAAGTATAGTTGCAACTACCGTGATGTCCAACAGCACCATTGTCCGCCTCCACTTGGACTGCCACCAGCAGGAAAAGCTGGCCAGCAGTGCCCGGACACTCGCATTGCAGTGTGCTATGAAGGACCCACAGAACTGTGCCCTCTCTGCGCTAACCCTTTGTGAAAAGGATCACATAGCTTTTGAGACGGCGTACCAAATTGTTCTCGATGCTGCTACGACCGGCATGAGCTACACACAGCTCTTTACGATAGCACGGTACATGGAGCACCGCGGGTACCCCATGAGGGCCTACAAGCTGGCCACCCTGGCCATGACCCATCTCAACCTGAGCTATAATCAGGACACACACCCTGCCATTAATGATGTTTTGTGGGCCTGTGCGCTTAGCCACTCCCTTGGTAAAAATGAGCTTGCAGCTATAATACCTCTGGTGGTCAAGAGTGTCAAATGTGCAACGGTACTGTCAGACATTTTGCGCAGGTGCACTCTGACCACTCCTGGCATGGTGGGACTTCATGGAAGGAGGAACTCTGGTAAGCTCATGTCACTGGACAAAGCCCCCTTGAGGCAACTCTTGGATGCCACGATTGGGGCCTACATCAACACCACGCACTCACGGCTCACACACATCAGTCCTCGGCACTATAGTGAATTTATAGAGTTCCTCAGCAAGGCCCGAGAGACCTTCTTAATGGCGCATGATGGACACATTCAGTTTACACAGTTTATTGACAACCTGAAACAAATCTACAAAGGCAAAAAGAAACTGATGATGTTGGTTCGGGAGAGGTTTGGTTGATAGAACTTGTATGAATGGGGTGGGGGGTGGGGATGGGAGGGATGGTTTGTTTTTACTTGAGCCTGCCTTTGTGTACCCTTTTTAACTTAAAGAACAGAGCCACACCGGTATTATATGTGTATAGTTATATTGCGTTTGCAGACTAAATTGTCATGTTGTGAAAGTTTGTATGTTTTTAATTTTTTCCCTTTTTATTTCTTTCCTTGTATTTTATTATTTTTTTAATTTTTTTTTTTTTTTGGTTTTGTATGAGAGAGAGGTTAAAAAGGTTTGGTTTACACTGAGTATATGTTGTCAAGTGGCAAAAGTCCACATAGCTCTCCTGTTTTCTGTATACGTTCACAGCCTCAAAAAAATAATTGAAATGGCTTTAAAAACCAAACAGAACACCTCCATCCTGTGATAAGTACCTCGAATGGATTCAGCTTTACTCCTTTGTAACTCATCTTTACATTTTCAGCATATTTAAATAAACCAACAAAATGAAATACTAATAGTGAAAAGGCTGACCCACGTGGCTTTGCAGTGCTGTTCGTCCAGAAGCATGGCACACAATGCTTGTGCATGTGGAAACTTAGCGACTGTCAACATACATTCTCAGGGATTTATCCAAAAAAATTAAAAAAAAAAAAGAATGAGAGCATTTATTGTACTGTATATATATTATAGTATATGTCTGAATATTGAAAATATAACATTAACTAATTTATAAAAAAATATTCTATGTAATGCAAAATACTTGAAGCTGCAGTAGCTTGGTTTTAAACAAAAACAAAAAAAACTGAGAGAAAACCTATCAGATGGACTAAAAGTGCGCCTTGCTTCAGGGTTGGCTCAGGTGGTGAACTTCATGCTGGGCATCTATGCAGAGCCACCTTTTGGATTGCATGGTTGGACTGAGATCTATTGGGAGAAATTATATATGTATATATATATGTATACAACTTATGTATACATATATATGTATACACACAGACACACACACACCACCAACAACAACCACTACACCACACATGCTTGTAACAGGCACTAGAAAAAAGAGGGACAACAGAACACACAGCCAGAGCAGCAAGCCTTAGCATTAAGAATATACAGTATGCCGGAACTGGGGTTCGTGCCTCCTAGCCTAGGAAACTTAAAAGAAATATCCTTTTGACACAAAACGCAAAATGTTTTCCAAAACAATTGACATATGATACATTACGCCTTTGCAGTGAGCTAATAATAAGCTAACCTTTGTGCACAAATAACATTATATATATTATTATATCTATTCTGCATAGGTATTTTGACTTTGTGCAGGACAAAAAGTTGTGTAGGTATGACTGTTCTACTTTCCAGTTTTCTTTTTTTTTTTTTAATATATTTTATTTTCTCTAGAATTACTCAAACAAAAGCAGCCTTCTATCTTGCCTTGTCTTAATGCTTTAAAATAACCAAACTGGAGATCTAACTACCAAACTGTTCATTATATTATTAAATACCAACTTTTGGTTACAGTATAGTGTCTTTACTTTAGCTGATGGTTCTGTAACTTTGTGCTTTTTAAAGCAATTTTTATGTTTTGGTGCAAAAGTTGTCCGTGTCTCTTGTTCCCTTCATTAGAGAACATGCTAGAGGTATGTTTGTAGGTATTTTTGTTTAGAAAAACTATTTCATGCGCTCCATTTTATTTATTATAATAGGTAAAAAGAAAAAAAAAAGGTTGTACTTCATCACCCATGTAAACATGCTCATGAAGTTGAAAGTAATTAAGATTTGATACACTGATATCAATTTATTTATGTAACTAAATCACTGTTTTATAAACTTGTTAATGATCAACAATTTTTGTTTTGATTAAAATTAGTTTTTTGAAAGTTGATTCTGCCTCCTTTATGGTATATCTCTTACTCCACATGTGGTGATTGTAGACCTGGACATTATTATATCTCTAAGTGTTTAATACTATATTCATTCATCCAATAAGTATTTATGTATTGTTTTCCAGGCACTGTTCTAGACCCTGGAGATCTAATGGTGCACAAAATCAGATCCCAGAGTGTATTTCCTGCCTAGTGGAGAAGACAGACAAATCAGATAATCACAAAGCTAAAATATGACACAGAATAGCTGATTTGTTTTCAGTCTGTTCACTTGGTCATCCCTAACTAATAAACTATAATTTAGGATGCTCAATACTTGATATATTGAACAAATGCTAAGTTTATGAGAGAGAGGGTGTGTGTGTGTGTGTGTGTGTGTGTGTTTTAAAGGGAAATTTACATCTAAATGCTACATATCCATTATAAGCATCTGTACCACCCCATCAAAGGTCTGTTTGCAAATGATGCAAATATTTGTGTGTGTGTGGTAAAATACACATCACATAACTTACCATCTTAACCATTTTTAAATGTACAGTTCAGTAGTATTAAATATATTTACATTATTTTAAAACAGATCTCTAGAACTACTTCATCTTACAGAACTAAATTCTATACCCATTAAACGACTGCCCTTTTCCCTCCCCCCAGTCCTTGGTAACCACACCATTGTACTTTCTGTTTCTATGAATTTACTGTAGCTACCTCGTGTAATTGGAATCAGATAGTATTTTGTCTTTTTGTGATGCTTATTTCACTTCATGTAATGTCCTTCAGGTTCATCCATGTTGTAGCATGTGACAGGATTTCCTTCTTATTTAAGGCTGCATAGTTTTCCATTTTATGTATATTCCACATTTTGTTTACTTATTCATCAGTGGTCATTTGGGCTGCTTCCACCTCTTAGCTATTGTGTACAGTAACTGCTGTGAACATGGGTGTGGAAATACCTCTTTGAGACTCTGCTTTCAGTTCTTGTGGATTTATACCCAGAAGTGGGATTGTTGAGTACTTTTTTTAAAGCTACAATTTTCATTATACTTACTCCCTTGAAATATTTTTGAAGTTTCTCTTTGACAGTAGATTCCAAATGTCAAGAGGTTAAGTCAGTAGGTGGAAGTTAAAATAAATGAATTTATGGTGATATTTTAAATCCCATTAATGCCAAGTAGAAATAAAAATAAAAACTGTAAAATGTTATGAGGATTGGTTCTTTTTTGCAAGTTTATTCTTAGTTTTTTGAAAGTTGATACTGCCTGAGGGCAAATACAAATTTATGTGGGTCCACTAAAACACTGGGATATTTCATAATGAAGTAGACTGCTAATAAGTCAGGTGAAGTGGCATCAAAGGAAAAATTAAGGTGACTTCTGGTAGCCCAGACTTTGAGATCTTCCCTGATTAAAATTATTGTTTTCATTAATCATTTTTGCACAGAGATCTTATAATTATCATGGACCTTTAGAAGAGAGAAGGAGATCAAGGATGGCAGGCAAAGGGACTCAAATTACTTCTCCACCCTCACTTTAGCCACTATTTCTGAAACACCATGCCTTCTCCTCCTTTATTATGACTTTGCTCAAATAGACAAATAAATGATTTGATATGTACATATGTTCTTACCTTCTACTGGACTGATGTTAATGAAAAAGTCCTGAGATTGTGAAAATTTGAATAGCAGGATGGAGAAATAGAAGTGACAAGCTTAGATAATTCAAAGGCAAAGAGAATTTGTTCCTAATTGGGGCCTGGACTGGAATTCTGCATTTTACTGCTCTTGATTTGTGATTTCATTTGAGAACAGGTGCTCTAGTTTCAGGGGGGGAAATGAATGTTTCATGACTTTCAGATATTAATAAGTCAGTTGAATAAAAATTAACTGAAGTCACTGTAGTCATAATAATATAATAATATAATACAGTAGCAAAGGAGAATGGAGCTTTTTCTAAGTTGCTGAAAAAGTTGTTATTAACAAATGGCCAATGAGAAGACTGGAAAATGTAGTGAAAAAACATTAATCTGATGCATTTTAGTAAAAAAAAAAGGTGTGACTGGTTAAATTTAAGTTGAACTGTTTTGCACCAGTATGTGGAAGACCAATTTAACATAGCTTGGGCAGAAGAGGAAATGTATTGGAAAGATCTGAGTGGTTCATTCAGCAAACTTTTTGTGCACCTACCGCAAGATAGGCATGGTTCTAGGCACTAGGAAGACTAGTAATGAACTAAGCAGAATGACTGTTCTCAGGCATATATTCTAGTGGGAGGGAGACATAGACAAATAATGTATTAGCTGGTCATATGTGTCATAAGGAAAAGCAGGAGAAAGGGGTGCGATTTTAGGTAGAACAGGCAGGGAAGATGTCTCAAGTGGTGAAATAACAAAGTGAGGGGGGTGGCCATGCAGATGTGTGTTTGAGGCAGAAGGAGCAGCAGTTGCTTAACCCTGAGGTGGAAGGATGGGATGTGTTAGCCAAGTCTGAGAACAACCTGCAAAGGCATGTTTGGCCAATCTGTGGCAGATCAGAGTGTGGGCAGTGAGGTGGGCAGAGAGAGGGAGAAGGGTAGAGCTAAAGAGCTGGAGAGTTAACTTGCAGCTCCTACAGGAGCTTGTAGGTCATGGTAAAGATTTTTACTGTTTTTGAAGGATCCAAAGTAGAGGAATTCTGTGATCGGACGTAAGTGAGAAGGGGAGCCATGCACTGGCTGCTGTACGGTTAAGGTGGCAAGAGAAGCAGATCCAGGCAAGAAACTGTGGGCTTTGGATCCGGTGGGCTCAGGGGAGATGGTGACAAGTGGTTCAAGTATGCATATCTTGGAAAGTCGAGCCATTTCCTCATATTAGATGTGGCATGTGAGAAAAATGCATCAAAAATGGCGCCAAAAATTTAAACTTGAGCAACTGAAAGGAAGAAGTTGCCATTAACTGAAATGGAGAAGATGCCGGGGAGCAAGTGTTTTGGATAAAGACGAGGAGTTCAGTTTTGAACATTTTAAACTTGAGATGAGATGCCTGTAAGACACCCAGGTGGAGCTGTCAAATAGGAGTTCATTTAGGAGAAAGCCCAGGGCTAGATATAAACATTTAGGAGTCTTCAGTTTTGAAATGTTATGTATAACCATGAGACAAGGAGTGAGCAAAGGTAATTTGATTCAAAATAGGCCTGAATTGATTACTGTGACAAAACTTTGCCTGTGCTCCCTCATCTTCCTGACCTAAATGGTGACTTGCTCTGGCACACAGTTCCCTGAACCCTTATCTTTGTTCTCTGCAGAGACTTTATTCTCTTAAAATAGTTTCTCCACAGGCAGAAAACAAGCTCCTTTTCCTCACGTCTCAGTTTCTCCACCAGAGAAGGACTGTCTTTTCTCTGAGTTCCAGTTTTTAAAATCCCAAGGAAGACCCTGTCATGACTTGGTCCTGGATGTAAGGGGGAGAGTCAGAGAGTGCAGACATGGCCAAGCAGGGGGCCCTACTTATTGGATTCCGGAGAAGACATTATTTTCAACTGCAGTCATTTTGTGTCTTCTATGCCAGGAACAATAATAGCCAACTGATGGGCAGCCTTATAAATATAACTGCCTTATGAATATTTTGAACTTCGCCCACTCTGTGCTATCATTGGGCAAGAATTTTATACTTTCTACATTTTGGAGAATCTTGGTTGCTTAAAAAATAAGGAAGCAATAGTTCCTATTTCTCTCTAGTTTTATTTTGCATTTTTCTTGGGCTTTTTTCCTTCGCCCAACTTTTTATTCTGAAATTTTTTCCAACATACAGAAAAGGTGAAGGAGTAGCAAAATGAAAAATGTGACTTCCTAAATGTCCACATAAGCTGTAAAACATGAGGTGTGTTTTGGCAATCACATTCACAGGTCTGGTGACTCCATCTGGGACACCAGACCTGTGTGAAAGGTTGGGCTCTGCTGAGGTGAATCACTCCTGCACAGGGAGCCCAGTTCTAAAATGAGAAAGAAAGAAAACAGCCTCTTTCTTCTTCTCTTTGCATTCAGAGCCAAACTGGAAACACCTTTCTACTTGAGGTAGGAAGAAGTATGGTGAAGAAAAAAATAATTCTTTTTGAAAGAAATTGCCTTATTTCACTGTGTGTACTAACATTCAGGGGGAAAAAAACCAACAAAAACCTCTGGCTCCACTTATAAATCCTAATGTGAAGGATGTGGGACCTTCAAACATAGGCATGTACAGAAGAATTTTGCTTTTCCTCCATGGGGGGTTTTGAAATGGGCTGCTGCCTGGTAAGTATGTTCGCTTAAGTAATTCGAGTGTAGGAAAGATGGCATGTCCTTGAGAACAGTTTGAACGTTGCTTCCATTTTAGAATGTTGCACTGTGCACATCCATAAACACAAAGAAGTGTAAGGGACCAGTGCTAGCACACTTCGGTCTTGTAATACAGTTTTGGCTATCACCACCATGATAACATAACAATAATGATGGCCAACACCTCTCACACTTCTTATGTACTGGGTACTGTTTCCATGTACTTCATATGGATTAACTCGTTTGTTCCTCACAACAATCCTATGAAGCATGTATTATTATTATGATCTTCTCCATTTTACCAATGAAATCGAAACAGAAAGGTTGTCCAATGTCACATAGCTAGTCAGGGGCAGATTCAAGCCTGGCGACTGGCTCCACTCATAAGCAATCATGCTCTACCTATTTCCATGGAATTAGTTATTGTGTTTACTGAGCATACTCTTAGCACTGTAGACGGCCCAAAGAAATATAATACATAGTTCTTGCTCTCAAGAAAAATTGTCAAAATAAAATTTGAAATGGGTGAAGCAAGGTGGGTGGAACTCTTGAATAGCTATCCTGAGTTTTCACATTTTTGCTCAACAAAGCAACACGACATGATCAATTTTATCTTCACCTGAGTCAGGGAAAGCCGGTTTTAGGTACATAACAAAGCAACACGACATGATCAATTTTATCTTCACCTGAGTCAGGGAAAGCCGGTTTTAGGTGCATATGTCTGTCTGTATGTATGTATGTATGTGTTTATGTGCTCAAAATAAACAATAGAAGCTTATTCACTCACCTAACAGTTCAGAGATGGGCAGTCCAGAGCACAGCCACTCCAGGTTGACTAATCCAGATTCTGCCATCACATCTGTATGCCAGCCTGTGGTTAGCAGTGGGGGTGTAAGGAGAGTACAAGCCCATTAACTGTGTGTCACGTAAAAAGAATACACTTTACTCTCCTTAATACTTGAATCATCTAGCGTAGCAGTGTCTATCAGAGCCTGGTGCATGGGCCACATACACTAGATCCACCTGAGGCACTGGCAGATCTGCTCAATCCTGGCTCCAATCCAGACTCAGGGATTTTTAACTCTCTTAGTAGGGGACACAGGAATCTGTATAAGGAAGCCCAGTTTTAAAGGTCATTTTTATTTTGCCCTCACATTCAACATTCCCAAATGTTACATAAAGGGTTGGTTATGAAATGGGATGGACTGGAAAAAGTAGGCTTAGAGGATGGGCTCTGGGCAAAGGTAGATCACAGCCAGGACGTGGAACCCTGCCTTCTTCTCTGCCAGGAACTCCACACAGAAGTACTGCTCTCCTTTATGATTCTCACCTGCCCCCCCAGTGAAACAGCACTGGCCAGCATGGGCAGGGAGTGCTGCCGCACAGAGATGCCACATGTAACAGTGAGAAAATATCCATAGACCAGACACCGGCAGAGCTCTGTCTTGATGAAAACCACAAGCAGAGAACAAACACATTTAGCAAAAGAACAACATTTTAGACAGAGATGGCTTCTTATGGCCATCTATACGTTAGCCTATAAACACAGCACCTAAAAAAGAACAAGTGAACCTGGAAAAAATTAGGCAATAAATTTCTAAAACATGAGCCTCCCTAAAATCACACTAAGTGGCCCAAACTGTTTTAGATGGCTCCTAGACCTGAAGCTGCTTCTGCACCCCCCTTTTAAGCCGTTCAACTGTGCCTGGATTGAATGCCTTTATTTTACATGTCGTATCTCAAACCCGCAGGTCCCCTCACTGGCGGTGAGATAAAGCCACTGAGCTTCATATTGGGAACCAGTAAATTTAATTTGTGGATGAAATTTCCCAAGTCAATTTTGATTGTCACTCTAGGAGATTTGAGGAACTCATAACCGATGATGATGTGTGAAAAACATTTCTTTAAACTGCTAGGCAGAGAATTCACACTCAAGGTCTCCTCGCCCTCCAGGTCCCACCAGGCTTTCATGGGTATCCTGCCAGTGGTTCAAGGAGAAGTCGAAGTGGGGGTGGTAGTTTCTATCTTGATGACCTTCTCAAGTGCTTCTTTCCCTGAGCAGTTTGTCGGACAGCCCTGAAGTTCCACCAGATGCTTTATAAAGGCAATGTCTTCGAGGTGGTGGTCTGTTCCCTCTGAAGCCTTTCTGGTCGGACTGGGTCTTGCTGTGCCCCAGACCCTCCATAGAGAAAGAGGCTTCCCATATTAGCAAAGCATTTCCAACCAGTGTTCTTACTTCAGGTAACAAATGACTTTCTGCCTCACTGACTTGGTGACTCAGGAGTCCCAGACTGACCTGCTCAAGTGCAGTAAAGAGGAAACCAGACATGTCCTCAGATACTGCTGATTTTTTTTTTTTTTTTTTTTTTAATTCAGGAGACATTTAAAAATATCTCCATCTGACTGTTACCCAGTCAGTTCGTGCTTCTGGTTCTGGTAACTCCAAGGGGGAAAAGGCTCTGTGTCTGCTAATCAGGGAGTAAATACAGCCTTTCAACAATAAATCACTGAAACAAAGTGCCTGGCTTGTCCTGATTCTCCAATTAAAGCTATGACAGAGGTTGTTATGGTTGTGAAGCCTATAAGCATAATAAGGAGATTGTATGATGTGATTAAAAATGCTTTATTTCACCCAGAGCAGGATCTGGATCTCTGAATGATTATGTAAACTATGGGGAGGTGGGCTGTGCTCTGCAGGGAGGAGGCTTAACCAACGGCATAGGCTTTTTCAATCATTCACTAAAAGTCCTTTGAGGCTTCCCTCCCTCCATGTGGCTGTGTTATGGGATCTGAACTCATAAATGCTGTTGGAGACAAAGGCATTGCTAGGGCTCTTCCTTCCCTTCCTACAGGCCATAAGATCCACAATCCCACCAGAGGTAAAGAAGGAAGCCGAGAAAGAGAAACACATACTCTGTCATCATACTCCACGCCCCACACAGCCGCCCTCCTTTGATTGAAGGGGGGCAATAGGGCACATCTGTGGGTGGAAGGTTCTTCTCTGGCCCCTGTTTGATACCAACAAGTGGCAGAGGTGGGAGACTGAATGAGGGGCACACATAAATCATCTTTGAAGGCGGCAATTTGTTAGATAAGATGGTGAAGAAAGACTCTAAATGGCACGTGGCCTGATGACTGTTGATTTCCATGAAAGACAAAATCACTCACTCACATAAACAACTCTGTGATCAGGCAGAGAATCTCTGCTGGTCAGAAACCCAGGCTGTTTAGCCATCTCCTGCAGAAGGCTGGTCCGTGGAGAACTACCCTCATTAAAAGACCAGTGATAATCAAAAAAGAATCAGTACGGGATCTATACAAACATGTTAACAGAAAAATATAAGGAAAGGAGTAAGAAAAATAAATGACAAAAAACGGGCATCAGAAAAATGTGACCCTCAAATAGATGAAAATCACGACCCTATTTAAAAAGTAAATGAATTCAAAAAATCTTACACATCAATCTAAGAGCTTGACAGAAATATAAGAGCTCAGAAACGAAATGTATATTTATTATTATTATTATACCTTTTGTTAATTCACAAACAGACCTTAAAATGTGCCCATCAGGGATTGCACAGAGTGCTTCTATGTGTTAATTCATCAGTCCTTACAACAGCCTGTTAGGTAGGTGCTTTCATTTTCCTCATTTTAAAGATGAAATACTAGAAGTCAAGTAACTTGAGCAGGGTGACATTCGGGTAACCCTGACTTCGGAGCCCTCACTTTTAGTCATTACACTACACTGCCAAGGACCTGGGAGAGCCCAGGGAGAAGACACGGAGAAATGAAGCCCACACTGGAATAAGCACGCCGGGGAATAACACTGATGAAAATACGAGAAGGACACAAAGGAAAGAGTTGAAAAGCAAGTGACATGAATTGGAAATGAAGAGTTTGATAAGAATAGCAATGAAAATAACAGATGGGGATGTCAGCCTGATGAGATCAACAAATATGAGGGGTCTTCAAAAAGTTCGTGGAAAGATTCATGTCTTTTAATTCTATTTTTCCACAAACTTTTTGAAGTACCCTGTAGTGTTCCAGCAGAAAAGAACAAAGCAAATAGAAGGGAATACACAATGATATTGTTCAAGAATATTTTCAGAAATAGAAGACTTGAATTGATACTATGAAAGGGCATACCATGTCCCAAGAAAAATGGACCACTGAGCATCAAATCATAATAAAGTCACCAAACTTCAAAGATAAAGTAACAATCTTGTGAGCATCTTAACAAAGAGGAAAAGTTGCCCATACAGGGGAAAACATCAGGTTGATATTAAACTTCTCCACAACAATAACGAATAATTTTCCAAGGCACGATTAGAAAATGTGAGGAATCCAAGAATTTTATGCCTAGCAACATGTTCATCGAGTATAAAATAGGAGACAAGCATTTTCAAATATGCAAGCTCTGTTGACCATCTTTTAAAGAAACTACAAAAGGATTTGGGTCAATCAAGAGATCAGTGGAGAAACTTTGGCAAAAGAAATGGTCGTTTCAATTATAGTTGAATGCTCTATTCAACTATAGGACTAAGAATGAAAACGTCTGTGGAAATTATAGTTGTAAAACAGAACATTAAGTGTCATATGCCATTTCAGTGTAGAAATAATATTTTTTGCCAACATGTGAGGTTCTGGAGGGAAAAAAGAAGGCAAAAACACCAATTTCAGGATATTTTAGAGCGGGAGGTCAAACAATACTTTTTGAAGCAGGTAAATGACAATAGTATAGAAATATTTAATTGTAAATAATTAGAGCTATGTAATAGTTTCCAAGATATGAGAATATTAAGTGGAGAAAAAGTAAGTCAGAACAATACGTACAGTATATGATCATTTGTGGAGCGGGGAAGATTATGTATATATGCTTATAGATGCACAGATTCTCTCTCAAAGAATATACAAGAAATTGTTAATTATGCTTCCTTCCAGGAAGAGGATCTTCTTGGTTAGAATACAGGGATAGGAGGGAGACTTAACCTCACTTTTATGTTTAGAATTTTAGACCATGTGCTTGCATGAACTAATTAATAAACTATTTTTAACCCAGGCCTTGATGCATCTGCATGAGCCTTGGTTTACACCACTTTTTCCTTTAACCATTTTTCTGGACCACTCCATTTTCTGGCCCCCTGGAACTTATTCAGCCTGGCTCTGAGCTCCCTTTGCTAGTCTCCAGGTGATCATCTTCGGCCTGCCTGAAGACACGTGCTCTGTTCTCTCTTCACAGAATTTTTAAGGCCCTGGTGAGAATCTTCTTTTGTTAAAAAGAGATACTTCCTGGTCCTCACCCCTGCTCCAACCCACCACCTTGTCCATAGCCTTTTACTGGTGCTCTTTGCCTCGACATGAAAACCTCTCCTCTCCAGCATGACTGGAGGGAGAGAAGTTTGAACACCAAGAAGGTGGCGGAAGGGAGGAAGGGGAAAGTTGAGGATGACAAAAAGAGTTAATAAGTGGCTGTCTTTTTTTCTCTGCAGAAAACCTTCAACCCACCGAAGCAGGAACAGTATATACAAAAGACTCAAGATGTAAGCAGCAGTCTACTTATTATTGAATCTGAGAGCTCCATAGAAGCCTCAGACTGAGACAGGAGAAGAGCAGGTGGTGAGTTGCTCCAGACCACTGCATTTCTGCAGAATTCTGGACTTTCTGAATGGGCTTGGTGGAGCAGCTGCTGCTAAGTGAGGTCAGATATTGTTGATCATTGTTGGGTCTTAGTCAGTCCCCTGTCATATCTATAAATGCATGTGTCAAGATATGCCCTCCTCTCTGACCTCAGACTCCCTCCTCCTGCCAGGTTACCAGTTCTCCCCAAAGGAGCACCTGGCTTCCTCCTGAAGGCACCCAGAGGGTGGTGTTTTTAGATATGCCCTCCTCTCTGACCTCAGACTCCCTCCTCCTGCCAGGTTACCAGTTCTCCCCAATGGAGCACTTGGCTTCCTCCTGAAGGCACCCAGAGGGTGGTGTTTTCCCCACTGGAAGCTTCCAGCCAGGACAGAAACTGCCTCAGTTCTGAGGTCTGACGCCAAAGTTGCCCTTGGCGTGAGGTTGCCAGACTGAGCCCCCTACCCACAGCTGCCATCTGGCTTCTTCTACACTGGGGGTTGAGTACACTGGTACTCAATTACTTTCTTGCTGTCTGTCCCCCAGCGTCCCTGGGATCTACACCTGTGCTGATCACTGTGTAAAGTGCTTCACTTTTCCTACCATTCACCAAAGCCTACTAACTGGTGCCAGACTCTGCACTAGGTATTTTATGAGTGATATTTCATAATAGCTTCTTGAGGTTGGTGCTGGAGATTTAAAGAAGTTTCAGATGTAGGCCTAGTTCTACCTGACTCCAAATCTACAGTTTGTTCAACTGGGTCACCATCTTATTCTATCTCCACAGTAATCCTATGGGGTACTTATTATTATCCATGTTTCCGGCTCCTACATCACTAAGCATGGTACTATTCTTGAATCATATGTGGGCTGACTGAATTGAAAATCAGGAGCCAAGGTTTTAATCATACGCCTATATTTTTTGCCTCTTCTTTGTCTCTCTCAAAAAAAGACAAGTGCTAAAGACACTGCAGAAGAAAGAAGGATTAGAAGAGCTTGTTGACTGAATGTGGAGGTGTATATTCTTTTGCCTTCTGAGACCTGGGGGACAAGGAGTGTTCTGGGGCCAGTGGCCTAGAATTTTGATTTGGGAATGGGAATCTTTGGGCATAAATGAGATGAATGAAAAGTTTGAATTTACAGGTAATCTAAATAGGGCCACCTTCTTTCTCCCATCCCTATGGCGTGCTTCAACCATTTCGCAACAATGAAATAAGTCTCAGTAGATTTGGATAGCCATTTGGGATGTGGAAAATCTTTAAGAGACTGAGATTACTAATGTCTCCCTGTTGCTTGCTTTGAAAATGTCCCACCTTGCAGCCCTGCTTCTGATGTCCCCCACTTCCTACAGCTGGAGCCTACACAACCTCCTCAGGCCTCCCATCAATTGCAGAACCAGGCAACAGCAGGGCAAAGAGACGTTTAATACCTCAAGTTCTACCAGCCTAAGGCTCAGTATCACAGCTTGGTTATTGGTTGGACCCAAGTCTTGAATGTTAGACTTGTTACTGAGCCTGAGTCCTCACACTGGGCCCCAGGAGTTATGATGGACTTCAGCTTTATTCCTATTTTTAAATTCTTGTTATGGTCCCATGACTCGTGGCCTCATCCATTTTCAGGGTTGGGACCCTAGCTTGATCTTTTGAGTTTCCCTCCTAGGAAATGGGAAGGTAAAATTACCATATATTCAATCTCAAGTATTTTCAGGAATTTAAAAGCAGCACACCTCTCAGTCTCTGGAATAGAGGAGGTGCTAATAAAAGGAGGCACGTGATTCCCAAAGGCCACAGCTCAGTGCCACAGCCATGGGAAGCTACCATGTGCTCACTGAGTTCTCAGCCTTCAGTTGTTTCTTTGGCTGAAGACGGTTTTATGAGGGCTCCTGCCACATCAGGGAACAGAAACTGACCTCAGTTACCTCAGAAGGGACGCATTTATTTAGCGGTCTGCCCAGACCGTGGCCCTCAGCCCGGGATTAGGGTGAACACCCCACTGTTTTCCTCGTCAGGCCTGGCTTATGAGCTCGTGAACTGTCGACGATGTCACGCGTCACCGCTCCCTCCACCGCAGGGCTCAGATCCACGGCTTCTTAGTCTGTTTTGGGCTTAGGCTATGACAGAATGCCTGAGAATGGGTTATTTATAAAGAAAAGAGGTTTACTTGTCTCTCTGTTCTGGGGCAGCTGCATCTGATGGGGGCCTCAGGCTGCTGCCACTCATGGCGGACAGTGGAAGGGGAGCTGGTATGTGTGAGGAGACCACAGGGTGAGAGAGAAGATAGAGAGGGCGAGGGGAGGTGCCAGGCTCCTTCTAACTACCAGCTCCTGCTGGAATGAATAGAGTAAGAACTCACTCATTCCCTCCCACACCACCACCCAGGGAGAGCATTAATCCATTCATTAGGGGTCCACCCCGGTGACCCGAACACCTCCCAACACTGCCACATGGGGGATCAAATTTCAACTACAGCACCCATTCAGGAGGGAGGTGCTCTCATGGCCTAATAACCTCCTAAAGGCCCCACCTCTTAAAATGATCACAATGACAACACCTGAATTTTGGAGGGGACACATTCAAACCATAGCATTACCCATCAAGTTTTTGTTGCTAAGCAGCAACCTGGGCCTGTGCTGCATCCTGGCCCCAGCCGCAAGACCTGTTTATTATCCACCTGGGAAGCCCAGTGGAACAGAAGTCTGATAGTTGGAATTCCCATCCAGGGACCCAAGATTTAACAGTGAAGATGTCTCATGGCACAGAATTTGACCACTGTTGCAGTTTTGGCAAGATGCACATTTTGATTCCAGCCGCTGAGTTCAGCCAGGCAACCCAGCGCCAAGTCTGAACCTTTTCCACTCTGAGCAGCCTCTGATCTTAACTCTCATCTTTATACCCTTTAAAGTCTTCTCCTTGGTCCCCCAAATTCTTGCTTATAGTTAGCTGCTTAGTCCTCCCTTGGCCATAGAATATGCAGAATAATGGCTTAGAAGAGGGCAGAGGTGAATTTCTTTTGACATTGATATGGTGCTACTGCCATGTCTGCTTCAGAGGAAAGATCTGCCCCTTCTGGTGGGCTGCAGAGTATTTTGCATAGATGCTTTCCGAGAGTCTGGCAGCTGGGAAGCCCTAGGCCTCAGGAGACTGGGACCATGTACAGATCTCCAGTCAGTCAGTTGGAGGCTGCGAAAGCTCATGAATTAAATCGACACGTAGTGAGAGGATACTGAGGTCTTCCCAGGTCCATAGAAACATTTACTACATAGTGGCATTATCAGTGGTATTAACACATTTGGTGAAGGTACAAGGGGTCTAATCTGCAATGGAACTCAGAAAAATGGGTACCCTGAGGAAGAAAGTGCAGTGTGGTTCCCCTGACCAGAGGAGAGAGAACCTCGGACTTGGGGGCATCAGAACCCTGGACAGGTTGTTGAGAGCACTGCAGACACTGGGAAGGGACAATCTCTTCCTTGCCCACCCTCTCCCCCTGATATCAACACATTGGCAGCCTGGCTTATCCCTGGGCCATAGGTGACTAAACCTGGCTTAAGACACTGTCACTGAGGATAGGAGAGGGACAAGGTCCAGCCCTTGGACTGTGGGTCCCTTGGTGACTGGGCTGCCAGCAGCCTGCTGGGACAACACTGTATACCTGGCCCCAGGCTGTCCTACCTACTCCCCCGACATGGCCTTTGGAGAACAGCCAATGCAATAAGGAGCTGACAGGCAAGCTGGCATAAAGTGGGGCGACGATGGAAATCAGCCTGGGGGTTTATTTTTAATCTGGCAACATGTACTAAATATCTTCTATGTGCCTACATTGCTCTCGGCCATTTCCACACTTTTTCTTATTTAATTATCCCACCAACCCCTTGAGTTCCACATCGTTACCCCCACTGTATAGATGACGGGATTGGGATTCAAAAATGTGAGGTCACCTCTCTACGGTCACACTGCTGGTCAGAATAAGAGACTTACTTTTGACTTTGGGTAGAGGACACCGACACGCCCTGGCCCCCCCTCTTCACACCCTTGACCTCCCCAGTCCCAGTCCTTCCCTTGAACCATGCAGCCATGACCCCCAGAGCCAGGGACTTGCCACCCCTGCTGTCCATGCCGTGAGCACTCAGCTGCCAGTTCCTGCCGTGTCACAATGAAAGAGGCCCCAGGCGTTGTTCTCACAGCACCCAGAAGGGACGGGGCTCGATGAGGAGAAGAGACAGGCAGCGGCTATCTCTGTGTCAGGGCGAGGGGTTCATTCATGAAGGCATCCGCTTCTTGGGAGGAATGTGCAGGGGGAGGAGGCCAGCAGCCAACAAATTCTCCTCTGCAGGAGGAGGGAGGGAGCGAGAGGGAGGACATCCTGGCCAGGGAGCGAGCCTGGGCGAGGGCTCCTGGTAGGCTGTGCTGGGCCCGGGCCAGGGGCTTCCTTCTGGAGAGCCCAACCCTGGCTTCTCATCTTCATCCCCAAAGGCCCAGTGATGTGGTTTCTGAGCAGGCTCCCCAGGACCCAGTGAGGCCACGGTGTGTCCCAGGATGTGGGGCCTGTTAATTCAGATTCAGGGCACGCCCAGCCCAGGAGCAGACTCCAGCCCAGCAGCTTCTTGGGACAGGTGTAATCAGGTGGCCCAGCAGCTTCTTGGGATAGGTGTCATCAGGTGCAAGTTGTCCCCTCGGGTCTGCTCTGTGGCCTGGTTCGTCCTTCCACCTCTCTGGGTGGTCACACAGCTTTTCCACTCAAGTTCAATTTCATCATCCAGAATCCACAGATANTGCTCTTCTTGGAAAATCAGCCCTAAAAATTAAATCAAAAGGTTACTTTGTAGGCACAGGTTTCCATTAGGGTTCGACCAGCCATGTTAGTTTTTAAAAACAGTTTTATTGAGAAATAATTTACATGCCATAAAATTCATCCATTTAGGGTATACAATTCAATGATTTTAAGTATATTTTGCAAAGTTGTGCAACCATCACCATAACTTCATTTTAGAACATTTTTATCACTCTAGAAAGAAACCCCATGTCCATCAACAGTCACTTTTCATTTCTCCCCACCCTCTGCCTTAGGTAACCACTAATCTACTTTCTGCCTCTATAGATTTGCTTATTCTGGACATTTCATATGAATGGAATCTAATGTGGTATTTTGCATCTGGCTTCTTTCACTTAGCATTATGTTTTCAAGGTTCATCCATGTCGTAGCATGTGTCAGTATTTTATTCCTTTTTATTGCTGATTAATATTTCATGGTATATCACATTTTGTTTATCTATTCATCAGTTGATGGACATTTGGATTGTCCACTTTAGGCTTTTATGAATAATGCTGCTATGAACATTCGTGTACAAGTTTTATGTGGACATATGCTCCAGATTCTCTTGGGTATATACCTAGGAGTAGAATTGTTGGGTTAAACCTGCATGTTTAATATTTTGAGGAACCATCAGATTGTTTTCAAAACTGGTTATACTATTTTGCATTCCCACTAGTAAAGGATGAGGGTTCCAGACATGGTTTTCTTTTTAAGCTATTTTGATAATCTGTTTCCTCATCTATAAAATGGAGCTAAAAATCTCTATCCTATTTGGTTTTTATGAGGATCAAAAAACATAACATGTAAAAAGCAGCACACCTCTCAGTCTCTGGAATAGAGGAGGTGCTAATAAAAGGAGGCACGTGATTCCCAAAGGCCACAGCTCAGTGCCACAGCCATGGGAAGCTACCATGTGCTCACTGAGTTCTCAGCCTTCAGTTGTTTCTTTGGCTGAAGACGGTTTTATGAGGGCTCCTGCCACATCAGGGAACAGAAACTGACCTCAGTTACCTCAGAAGGGACGCATTTATTTAGCGGTCTGCCCAGACCGTGGCCCTCAGCCCGGGATTAGGGTGAACACCCCACTGTTTTCCTCGTCAGGCCTGGCTTATGAGCTCGTGAACTGTCGACGATGTCACGCGTCACCGCTCCCTCCACCGCAGGGCTCAGATCCACGGCTTCTTAGTCTGTTTTGGGCTTAGGCTATGACAGAATGCCTGAGAA
>NW_007727407.1:420983-424950 GCF_000696425.1 Galeopterus variegatus
TCTGGGTGGTCACACAGCTTTTCCACTCAAGTTCAATTTCATCATCCAGAATCCACAGATACTAAAAACCCAGGACATCTCAATCAAAGCTTTACTCACTCGTGTATTTCGAATCTTTGCCCCTGCCTGACTTTCACAATGACACAAGCCCACAACAACACACACGTGCACACACGCACACACACGTGCACACAACACACATGGTTTGGGACTGACCTTGGAGGCCTGCGGTGGGAAGGTCTCTCTTCCTTGTCCCACCTCCTCTCTGACTCACCCATTGCTGTTCTTCTTTTGAGTCCAAAAGGGGTACTGCAAGAAAAGTGTGCAGAATCCAGCCAATGAGGTTGTCGTCTGGGGCCGGGGCCCTCAGGGATGCCCAAATGTGGGTTCTTTGGAGACTCACCCCTTCCTGGAGCTCTCCAGCTTTTTGGTCTCTCAGGACAGTGCCTTCTCTGTGTGTGTACTGCTACCTGCAGGTTCCAGAAGCCATCCCTCTGGGGGAGTCCCCTCCTCCCTGCCTGCCTGCCCCTCAGGCTGGCTCCATCTGGAAGCAGCACCACGTGGCCCAGGCGAAGCTTTGCCTATCTGTTCAGCCACCTTATGCTTCTGAGTCAGGATTCAGTCTCTGCATCCTCCCTAACCCAGGAGACACAATTCAAGCTCCTTTCTAGAATGGTTTCCTTGAGGACCCCTTGTCTCAATAGGCAGCTTCTGATACAGACTGCCCCACTTTTTTTTTTTTCCCCAGCGGCCGGCTGGTACAGGGATCCACAATCCTTGACCTTGATGCTACAAGGCTGTGCTCTAACCAGCTGAGCTAACCGGGCCTGCCCCAAGCCTGTCCTCTTTCTGATGAAATCCTTCTACCAGCCTCTTCAGCCTCCTGAGCTCTCACTCCAACTGGTTCTCCAGCTTCCACGCCTCACCGCCCCCAGGCTACAAATAGAGAAGGCTATTTGCTAGATGATCCAACACCTCACTCTGCAGGGTGAGGGTTCTGAGCGTTTATTGTTCTCAGTTTTGGGGCCTCAGGCAACACTCAGAGACAGGAAGCGTCCTGTTTAACAGCTGGTTAGACAAGGTAATGTCCAGGGAGACTCCACCTCCCCAGGGCACGGGCAGACCGGCAGGGCTGCCTTGGTGTCCCAGCCCGCTGCGCCACCAAGAGGAGGCTGGCAGGGTGTGCCCTCTCACCAGCGGAATGTACTCATCAGAGAACTTGTCAGGGCACCTCAATGTGGGGACAGTGAAATGTGGTGGGGGAGTGGAAGGGAGGCCTCTGCCTTCGCCCCATTGTGCTCAGGGCTGCGCATTTGGGACTAGCTGTGTCCGAGCTAGTAACCAGCTGCGGGACCTTGGGAATGTCAGCCAGCCCCCCTGGCCTTGGGGGCTTCACCTGTAAAGTGGAGTTGGACTCCATTTCTAAGGGCTCTTCCAGAAACTACAAGGTTAGAATGAAATATATGGGAGTGGAAAAAGGTGGCCTCTACAAATGGCTGTCACTGGATTAGCTCGGTGTGTCATGTGCCGGAGCTGCTGGAGCTCATGTGTGCTGGGATGTTGTCTCTCACAGGTCCCATGGTACCACTCTGAGCCCATTTCTTCCTCCATTATTCCCATCTTGGCATGGCCACCACCACTGAGACAGTGCCTGGAACCAGAATCTGGGCAGGGCCCTGACTTCTCGCCGCTCATCAGTGACAACAAATCCACAAAGTTCCATGGTCTGCCTTCGAAATTTATCTTGAATTGTCTCATCCTCTCTTCTGCTTTGCCCAGTAAAGACTCATCTGACTTCTTGTCTGAATTCTTCATCTTTCTGACTGTGGCTTGCACCTCTCTTCTCCTTGGAACCTTCCTTGATTAGTCCCTGTCACCATACACACTAGTAGCTCCCTTGCTGTTGCCTCATTGTACCTGCCAGTGTGTGGTTACGTATTTGTGCGTCTCTCTCCCTTACTTAAACTGCAAACCCCCAAGGGCAGGGACTGGGCCTGTTTTACACATCATTACATCCCAGTAACTAACACAGAGCCTAGTACATACTGGATGCTCATTAAGTGTTTAATAAATGATGAGTGAAAGAATGAATCAATGGACAATCCCCATAGCCTTCTAAATGATGCCCCAGATCCCAGACTCAGCTCTCTCTAAATCATTCTTTAATTTTCTTACCAAGTCTATGCTCTAAAATCCTGCAGGCAACAGGGAGATATGAAACCTCTTAGCTTGGCCCTTCAAAATCTAGTCCCAATTTGCCTGTTCACCACCCTGTCCTTCCCACAAGTTCTAGCCTTGGGTTTCTCAACCTCAGCACTATTGAAATATTTGACCAGATAATTTTTTGCTTGGAGGGACTGTCCTGTGCATCGTAGGATGTTTAGCAGCATTACTGACCTCTACCCAATAGATGCCAGTCGTATGTGTGCCAGTTGTGGCAAAAATGTCCCTAGATATTGCCAAATGTCCCTTGGGGAGCAACTGTCCACAGTTAAGAACCACTGCTCTAGCCATATCACAAGCTTACCCCGAATATGCCAAGCTCCTGATGCTCCAGGTCTTCCTAAGTTCTATCCCCTAGCCTGGAATGCCACCCCCTCTGGGACAAAAGACTTCCTAGTCGTTCTTCCAACCCTATTCAATGTTCCCCTTTTCTGATTTCCCAGGGCAGGAACCAAGGACAACAATGCTGACTGTATTATCCTTGTGAAGACTCTTACGAAGACAGAATAAGTCAATGTACATAAAAGGAACACTATTTGGCAAAGAATGAACAAATGTTCAGGAGGCGCATGTTTGGTGCACATGGAAAGAAACAGAATATTTTTCTTCAGATACCTGAAGGATGATCTATGACTGAGGAATTTATTTTGTGAGTTACAAGTCATCTTCCCTGGGAGGTTGATAGTAACTTAACATTAGAAAGGTCTGTTTAATAGACAGCAGTGTCAGGCCTTGTGGTAGAGGGAGCCCCAGCCCCCAGTCCAGGCATGTGAATGTTCAGGCAGAAGCTGAACATCGCATTTGCTGGGGATGCAATGAGGAACATTGCCCTGGGTGAGAGTTCAATAAGGTGAACTCTCGATCTCTTTCTGACTCAAGGACTCTACAGTCTGAAGTCTTCCTGCTCTTTGTCAACTGGGTGATGGGTGCACAGTCCTCGATCAGTGGCAGGGCTAGGCCTGGGAGTACCCCTGGCCAAAATGAAATTCCCTCTCTTAATTGTACTAATTGCTGAAGATTTGGCTCCCCAAATGTGGTGAATGACATTTCTACTCGTGAAGAAAGAAGTAGTCTTGATGGGGACTTGTAGGGCACACTGAGATGTGCTGCCCGTGACCCCCTTTGGGACCCAAGGACTTGCCCTTAGCTGTTGGGTCTGCTGTGGGGAGGAGGCCTCGGTGTCAGCACTCTCTTTGGGGATTGCCCAGAGCCAGGACCCCTTCCTGGAGCAGCCACATCTAGTGACTGATCCACATGGGAGGCATAAAGGCCTGGCCCTTCCCTAACTTGGGACAATTCTGTGGGGCTGCTGCAGCTCTGGAGCTCCCTGTGAGGTCAGCAGAGGCCTCTGTTGAGATTGCATCACAGCCCAACATCTCCTTCTGCCCTACCCGCCTCCTTCCCTTCCCTTCTCCAGCAGCTGATCCTGAGTCCTCCCTAATAAACATGCTGCACACTAATCTCTGTCCTTGGGGAATGCAACTTGGGACAGGGCCTCTCTCTTGCTCTGCCTTTTGGGCTCTCTCCATAGTCCTTTATACTGTTCCCATGTAGATCACAGCCCTGAGAGCAATGGCACCTAAAGAGCCACATGTATACCGTTAGCCTTGGTGAACTGTGGGAAGTTTAGGGAGTATGCGGGAAGTGGCTTTGAGTGTGTGTGTCGGGTGTATGAAGCCTGTGGTAACTGATGTTTCCTTGCTGTACATGGAAGGAGCACCATTTGGCAATGAAGGCAATGTCA
>NW_007727407.1:425237-429292 GCF_000696425.1 Galeopterus variegatus
GGGCTCTCTCCATAGTCCTTTATACTGTTCCCATGTAGATCACAGCCCTGAGAGCAATGGCGCCTAAAGAGCCACATGTATACCGTTAGCCTTGGTGAACTGTGGGAAGTTTAGGGAGTATGAGGGAAGTGGCTTTGAGTGTGTGTGTCGGGTGTATGAAGCCTGCAGTAACTGATGTTTCCTTGCTGTACATGGAAGGAGCACCATTTGGCAATGAAGGCAATGTCAAATGAATGAACAAATATTCAGGAGGTTCATGGTTGGTGTCCATGGGAAGAAAGAGAATATTTGCTTGGGGAATTAGAAGGCTATTGGAGAACTTTCTTGGAGACCCCTTTATCCTATGAGTCCCCAAACTCAGGACAGTGGGGTAGTGTGGCAATGCCTTTGAGACAATAACACTGGGATGTTTCTAAAAAGGCAGAGACAAGTGTATTCTTCGGCTTGGAGACCCCTTTATCCTATGAGTCCCCAAACTCAGGACAGTGGGGTAGTGTGGCAATGCTTTTGAGACAATAACACTGGGATGTTTCTAAAAAGGCAGAGACAAGTGTATTCTTCGGTGTGGGCCACAGAAGATGCTGCAAGCCACACAGGCAGGATTGGGAGAAGCCAGGATTTACACACAGGTCAGCTGACTCTGGAGTCCACAGCTGTAACCACTGAGCTAAACTATCCCTCCTACAGGCTGTGGCTTGCTGAAGGCAAGCCCATCTCCAGATTGGAAGAGTTTAGGCAAAAGCACTCCCATTCTTAAAAAGCACCCACTCGAAGGGCAGAGAGAGGTGGGAAGAAAACAAAGGATAGAGGATTCAGAATAAAGACAAGGAGGGAGCTAGGTCTTTGCACACAGATACCCTGAGCTTTGTCTAGCTTCCCCAAAGTTTTATGAGAACACTTGACATCTGGCAAGGACACTGAGAAAACCCTGATAAAACTCTGACCCTCCGTGCCCTCCCTGTGGGCCTCCATCTTCCTTTCCAGAGGCCTCTTCTGAAAGGTCCGCCTTCACTAAATTGCATTTATTCAAATGACGTGTCTCAGAAGGATGCCAGGCCTAGCAGATATCCCTCAGGGGTTTGAACCTGCAGTTCCCTGGAGTGGAAATATTTCAAACCTGAGGCTTCAGTCACTGAGCCAGGCCCAGAGGGGACTGAATGCAAATTTCGTACTTTAAATCTGAGCAGAGAAAAGGTGCCACAGACTGCACTGTGCGGACTGGGGATGCTGGAATCCCCCAGTGCTTCCTGGTCTCTTGCCTCTGGCTGCAGCAGGCACCAGAAAAATGGTGAGGCAAAAACACCCCCCATGCTCGGGGCTGCTTGCATGTTCCTGAACATTCCTGGGAGTTTTCTTTCTTTCACTAAGACTCTCTTTGCATTTAGTGAGCACCTACTTTGTGCAGGGCACATAGTTATCTCATCCTCACAACAAGCAGTGAGGGAAGGATTATTTTGTAGACAGTACGAGGAAATTGGGATTCAGGCTTTATTGAGGTCTTATGCCTAGGCTTGCACCAGTTTACTGCAGGTTATAAAAATACTGAAAACTGGGGCTCAGGATGAGACACTGATACCAGCTTCCATGTGTTGATGCTAATGGGCAACTCCATAATAAATCCCATGAGGCTTCCAAGAATCTATGTGCTGTTTGGAGGGGCTATTTTGGTGCTGCTCGAGGTAAATCTTGTCATTTCTGTTTCTCAGAGTGTTTGCACCAGGAACTGTGTGCATGTTGCCCTAGATAGGTGCTGGCAGCCTACTTAGGTGGTGTCCCAGGCTCCCGGGATATTCCTCCTGGCCTGTCCCCAGCTGTGGGCAGTGGACATCCTATCTGAGCCCACCTTCAGCTACACACTTGCTGGAGGGATTCACTGGAGCAGATTCCCTGTGTCTGGGCTTTCAGGGCTGGTTCTCCCACTTAAGTGCACTATTTGAGCAGAGCATTATGTCGTGTCACTGAAAGTGCTCTCACCAGTGAGGGGCTATCGCTGGACACAGAAGGGCCTTGAGGTGTCTTTCCTGATGAGTCAGTTTACATCCAGCTGAGGTGCTGAGCAATCAGTGGGGCTGCAGGATGCTGGGAGGGCAGGTGGCCTCCCTCTGGGTCACAGGGAGTAGAGGCCCAGGAAACCTACACTGCCCAGACAATGGTCATCTTAAGGGACAGCCTGGGGACAGTAGACACAGGCTCTACAGCTGGTCTTGGGCCAACTGCATCTGATGTCCATGTTCCTGCCCTCGAGAAGCACTGAGAGTGGCATGAAGGGAGGACGTTGTCCAGAAGGCAATCTCTCTGTCTCCAGACAAGGTGGGGAATGTTAGGGGTTGAATTGTGTCTCCCTGCCCTCCTCCCCATGCCTAAAATTCCCATATTGAAGTCCTAACTCCCAGAACCCCTGAATGTGACCTTATATGGAAATAAGGTCATTGTAGATGTAATTAGTTAAGGTGAGGTCATTAGGGTGGGCCCTAATCATATATCACTGGTGTTCTTATAAAAGGGATAAATTGAGCACAGGCGTGCAGCAGGGAGAACTCCATGAAGATGAAGGCAGAGATTGGGGTGATGCTTCTAGAAGCCAAGGAATGTCAAAGATTGCCAGCAAACCACAAGAGACGAAACGAGAGGTATGGAACCGATTCTCTCTCACTGTCCTCAAAAGGAACCAATCCTGTCCACACCTTGACCTCAAGCTTCCAGCCTACAGAACTGTGAGACAAGAAATTTCTGTTGTTCAGCCACCAGTTTGTGGTACTTTGTTCCGGCAGCCTTGGAAACTGATTCAGAGTGTCATGCTGCCCAGCCCTGGGGGATCTTAGACAGATACTCTTCTGTGGGAGGAACAGCCCCCAGGTGGATTGATGCCAACGGTGGCTTATTACCTCCCCACTCTCCCATCCCAGTAGTAACAATAATAGTGATTATAATTTCTTCATTTATTTAATAAGTATTTTTCAGTCCATTTGAACATCTGCTACTTACCCGGCATGTTCTAGGTGCTGAGGATATAGCAAAGAACAAATGGCCCTCACAGAACTTGCATTCCAGTCGGGGAAAGAGGGCAAGAAACAAAGCGTGTAAGTAGAGCGATCGTCTAAAGCAATCGTCTATCAGGCAGCGCTACCTGCGGCAGAGGGAAACACAACTAGAGAGGGGACTGGGACTGCTGGAGGGGTGGGAAGCAAACCTTCATGAGGGGAGGGAACATCAGGAGGGCCCCCAAGGCACGAGCATGGCAGGCAGAGGGCACAGGTGCAAAGTCCCTGAGCTTGGAGCTGCAGGGCCTGCAATGCTGGAGTGCAGCAAGCCAGGGCGCTGAGGGGGAGGTGATGAAGGGACACTTCCCTCTCTGCAGAGCTGACGCCTGTGATGAGGCAGAGGCGCTGGCCAGGAGCACCTCCAGGAACCACGTCTGGCCATCCCTTATATAGATACTAGACCTATAGCTACAGTTTCTGGAGATGTTCAGGGCTTGCTGATGGATTCTCTGCCTGCTAGGAAATATCGAAAGGTCTGTGTTATCCTGATGTCACTAGACAAAAACCTCCTGATCCTTGGCTGTGATAGGAAGCCATTTGTGTAGAGCCAGGCTTTTTCCCCCGTAGGAAAAAGCCCCTGTCCCTAAGGGTCCCTCCTCCCCCCCTGCCTCCAGGCCAGCCTGCCCAGGGAGGATGGCATTGAGCTCTGGGCTCACTCCTGGGTGTGCCTTGGGGTGTTGAGCAGCCACCCTGGAGAGACAGTGGGGCTGGCTCAACCTTTCCCATCTCCATTTCCATCATCACCCTTTGATAATGACGGCATCCTGGTATTTGAGCCTTCCCCAGCAGTGGTGAAGAAGTGACTTCTATCATTTATTTTCCCTACTAATTGTGGCAAGTCGGTGGCACTCACTTGTTTCTGGCTTTCTCCCAGAAGCAAGTTTTGGGGAGAAGGAAGGGGAGGCAGTTTGCTTTGGGCCACGTGAAGGGGACCTCAGTGAAGGGTCTTCTCTGTTTTGTCTTCTCATAACTGAGGACAAAGCCAATATTTAGCAAGGGCCTTCTGGATCTGCT
>NW_007727407.1:430163-432488 GCF_000696425.1 Galeopterus variegatus
TAAAGAACAATGAGAGAAATAAAGAAAGCACAAGAGAAGTTAAGTAAAATTTTTTTTAAGAGTAAGAGGGTCTGGACCTGGGGGGTCAGTGATTCAGGTTTGAGGAGGACGAGGTTATGTGGACAACCCCTAAGCTGGATGCTGAGACTCCTTGGAGATCCTGTCATCCCAATTTTAAATGCCACAAATGGGGCTCTGAGAGGGCTGGGCTGGACCTGCGGTTGGAGTGGCTTGAGTCAGGGGCACTTCCCAGACCTCACATTGGGACTTCTTTCCAGAGTTGGCTTTGTCTATGGTGAGCCCACTTTGTATCTTAAATGTCTACAGAACCCTCAGACTGATCCACAGCTGTGTTTAAAACGCATGTGCACGCACATACACACACGTACACGCCCGCACACGCACACGCAGAAACGACTTTGAATTGTCAATGTTTCTTGCCTCAGGGGAAAAGAAAAGAAGTTAGTTCTCCAGAATCCAACCCCTAAACTCTCTCTAGAATGGGCGGATACAGCCTTCCTTTGTATTGTTTGCCAAGGGCTCGGAATGCCATGTGTGGCTGCCCTTGTTCTGTCCCCTTCTGGTTAACAATGAGCCCTCCCTCAAGCCCAGGAATCTGGCTCATTTCCTGTATCTCCTGTTCCATGCGCATGTGGTGCACAGTTCCTGTAAGCTGCATGATGCAAGCCTAGCGGTTAGGGGAGGTGGCGGTTCGGGGAGGCCTAGGTGCCTTCCGCTAAGTGACAGGGCAATCCCATCTTGTGGCCCCTTAGGCATGCCCAGGATTGGGTGGGATTTTGCCTGTTTGTCTGTGAGCATCTTGGAGGGTCAGCTCCAAGGCGGGGGTTAACAGAATTTACAATGAGGAAACAGCTCTTCGTCAGTGTGATGCTCAGATTCTTTGGGGATCCTGTCCCTTTAGAAATTGAGAAGATTAAACACTTAAAGAAGAAAGGTTGTAGAAGTTTTGGAAAGGCCACTTGCTGGGGCCTTTAGCAGCCACGCTGGTCACACTGCTTTGGTGAACGTCTGTTCTCTATTTGCCTTCCCCCAAGCCACGCTCAGCCAGGTCTACCAGCGACGTTGATTTCCAGCATGGCCGGGGTATGGTTGATCTTGGGATAGTGCCCTTAATCAATAAATTAAGGGCAGGATGAGTTCAGTTTCTAACGACCGTTCTGTTTGACAGGAGCATCATGGAATGGGCCTAAAACTTAAATCTAAACATGTGACGGACGATCCTCTCAATTTTCTTATTTCCTGTACAAACCTGGAATCCATTATCCATGAATTTAATTCTGTAATCATGTATTAAGCACCTTGTATTAGTTATAATGTAAATGCAGCTAGTCTAAGGCAGACCCAAAGTAAGAGTGGCTGGAGCACCGTGGAATGCGCTTCTGCACCGTGGAATTGCCTGTGCACAGGCAGCTCAGCTGGCGAGGGAGGTGGCTGTGTGTCATCCTCGACCATCTTTTTCTGTCTTTGTTCCATCCTGTTCTTAGTGTGCTTTGCCCACTTCTACATGGACCAACATCACTGCCAGCACATCCGCATCCCGGCTAGAGAAGAGGAGGGTGGGGGAGGGGAGAGCCCATTCCCTTTTAAGGGAAAAACCTGGAAGCTGCCCATGCCCTTTGGTTCACTTCCCATTGGGCAGAACTCAGGCACAGGGCCAGAGCTAACACACGGAGCCTGGGGAATGTCACCTTCACAAGGTGGCCATGTGTGCAGCTCAAAGTCAGGCCTTCTGTTATTGGAAGAGGGAAGGAGGATTGGATGTTAGGGGACGGTTACCAGTTTCTGTCTTGCATGTTCAATATACGAGATGCCAAGTAGGTGCTGAGTCCGGAGAAACAAGGTGGGGTTTACTCACAATATGAGGGTGCTTCAAAAAGTTCATGGAAAAATAGAATTGAAAGATAATATGCATCTTTCCATGATTTTTTTGAAGTACCGTTGTAGATTCATTTAATTTACAATTAAATACGCAGAGTATACTACAATCTAGTATACTAGAAATGTGTAAGGCTGACTTTGAAGAGGGCTCTCGAAGAATAGACGAAAGGAGATCCCTGTTGACATAAAAGAGTTGAATTTGATCTGGGTTTGGTGGACGGGGAGAACTAGAGGGGAAGAGGCAATTCCAAGCAGAGGGACTAGATTGAGACCCTGAGTGGGGAGGAATGGTCTGTTTGGGGACAGTGGAGTCAAGGGGCAAGAGTGTAGGTAGGTGTGGGTGGATGGAGTGGCGAGTTCAAATAGAGGCGTCTGGGTCAGCCTGGGGTGGGCCACCTGTGCTTTTGCAGCCTTCTCTGGCCACTG
>NW_007727407.1:433471-434424 GCF_000696425.1 Galeopterus variegatus
AGAGCTACACTTGGTGGAGATGACCCTAGAAGCAGTGTGGCCTTTGGATGGGTGGCAGGGCTACGAGTGAGTGTGCACACGTGTGTACACCCACATGTTGGGTGTGGTGGACATGGAAGTGAGAAGACTGCTGTCAGAGAGAAACCATTGCAAGGTCATGGGACCTAGGGTTTAAGGGAGGTGCCAGGGAGGATTAAAACAAAGCAGTGGCCTCAAGAGACTTTGATTAAATAAAGAGGTAAATATTATTTTTACATATGCAAGGACTTAGGGAGGAAGGTTAAGGAGAAAGTACTCTTGGACTCTGACTTCTGATTTTCAATGGTTGAGTCAAGAAGCTTCATTCATAGACACATACCCACGCCATGTCCCCCACCCCACTCCATCCCTGACCCCTGCAGACTTTTACAGTCATTGCAATTCAGGGCTGGCCCTGATGACTCAGGGCATGGGGAAATTTCACACCTGGAGATGTTTTAAATATCCATCTTGAGCTCCCTTGGACAAACTCAGAAACTTGATTAGACATTTCTACTCACCTTCTATCTTTGTAAATTTAATATGAAAATTCTAGTTTAATTTTTAAAATAGGAAAAACATTTATATTGTTCAAAAGTCCAAAAATATGAAAAATGATGCAGTAAATATTTCACTCCTACCTCTGTCCCATATCTCTCTGGTTCCTACCTGTACCCCACATGTAATCACTTTTGCTACGAATGTTTACAGTTTCTTATCCCCCTCTGTAGTCTTGGTCAGGTACCTCTTCATTTGGCTAAAGTCTCTTAAATCCATTGCTTTCCTTCCGTCGCTCTGCCACCTCTCTCAAATTCAAAACCTCATGTTTTTTTTTTTTTTTTGTCTTTTGTCTTTTTCCGTGTCCGGCAACGGATCACAACCCTCAGTGTTGCCCCTGTACTGGACCGGACCGGACCGGCAACGGGATTGCAACC
>NW_007727407.1:434700-437224 GCF_000696425.1 Galeopterus variegatus
TCTTGGTCAGGTACCTCTTCATTTGGCTAAAGTCTCTTAAATCCATTGCTTTCCTTCCGTCACTCTGCCACCTCTCTCAAATCCAAAACCTCATGTTTTTTTTTATTGTGTCTTTGCCAGCATTCTTCTCACTTTCACCTTCACCGTTCCTCCAACATGCATGTGTACACACGTGTGCACACTCACTCATGGCCCTGCCACCCATCCAAAGGCCACACTGCTTCTAGGGTCATCTCCACCAAGTGTAGCTCTGACAAAGTCCCTCAGTGGCCAGAGAAGGCTGCAAAAGCACAGGTGGCCCACCCCAGGCTGACCCAGACGCCTCTATTTGAACTCGCCACCATCTGAACTCACCACGCTGTCCGCCCGCACCTACCTACACTCCTGCTGCTCGATTCCACTGCTCCCAAGCAGACCATTCCTCCCCGCTCAGGGTCTCAGTGTAGTCCCTCTGCCTCTCATTGCCTCTTCCCCTCTTGTTCTCCCCATCCACCAAATCCAGATCAAATGCCGATTCTTTTATGTCAACAAGGATTTCCTTTCCTCTATTCTTCAAGAGCCCTCTTCAAAATGTGCCTTACACATTTCTTATAATGTATACTAGATTACAGATGGACTTATGGCAACATCAGAGAGATGTTTGATTTTGAAATGGGTTAAAAAAAAAAAAAAACTAATAGGAAGACTCCAGGATCAGTTAATTAAGCTGAGGTGAGGGGCTCTTCATTCTTACGGGTTCTAATTTGGGTGACCTGAAGCTCCCTCTATTCTAAGACATGCTGAAGGCCGGGAAGGTTGGAGACATTTAGCGGTGTGATGGAACCAGGTCTCATTGGCTCATGAGAGTCAATTGCAATTTCAATTCCTCATTTGATGAGGTTGGGTTGGTAGTTTGAAATTGGCCATGGTGGGAACATTTGCACCATAGGAACTGGTATAAATTCAGGCCTTTTGCCCCCTGAAAGGCCAGTTGTGAAACATTTACCAGCACACTACTGGAGACATCCATTGGATTGGCCATTTCTGTTTGTTGAGACCTCACTGATCCTGGTAGGTTCCTTTTCCTTTGTCTCCACGTCCTCAGTTATCTGTCATTTACCACCAAGCACCATCCCTAGTGCTTATTCTTTTCTTTCTTTTATCTCCTCCCCAATTTTTTCATCAGTTCAGGTTTAACCAATAGACCAAATCCAATGCCATCCCTTGACTTTACAAAAGCTACTCATTGGGTTGTTCTGCACCTGCTCAGAGTTTTCTTTTTTATACCAGTAATAACAATTGTTCCTACAATTTTCTTAATTCAGTTTAAGATAGTTTAGTTAATCCATCTTTCATCAACCAACTTTACTCTTGGGCTTTTTGAGTGGAACAGAAGTTTGTTGGTCTGGCTTTTTGGTTTACAAGTCATGATAGCTGTGGTTGCATAATGGGTGGATGGAAATGTCCAGTCCAGACTTTGGGATCAAAGACATCACATGGGGATCCTTTACTAAAAGAGGATACTTGAAGTTACAGGTGTGAATGAGATCAACGGAGAGTGTAGCATGAGAAAAGGATGAAGACAGAATGAGACAAAAACTTATTGGGTGGGAAGAAGTGGGCTCAGAGAAGGCAGCAGACCTGAAAAAGAAGACAGAATAAGGATAGGGTGCAGGAAGGAGTCAGAGAGTGCAGAGATGTAGAAACCAAGAAAAGAGAACACAGGGACATCTAAGGAGTGGTAAGAAGTGTCAAAACTCCATATACTCAGGGAATAAGATGATTTAGAGAAAGACATCGGACGTTGCACTTCGGAGGCCATCAATGAGATATTTGAAAGCAAATTCAGAAGACTGGCTAGGGGGAAGGCAGATTATAACATATTTGTGTTGATGGTAAGTATACACCATTCCTTTGAGAACTCAATGAAAAATGAGGAGGGAGGAGGTATAATAAAAATCTATTAGACAGGGACCAGTGGAGAAGGTATTACACCTGCCCTACCTTTGAGTGAGCGGGCTCTCTAAGCTTTCCTTCTGCTTTGTAAATTAATGCTATACTTGCTCTCATCTCTATTTACCATTTTCACAAAGTTTCTCCTGAAATACTATTGGGTAAACAAGCTTTTATTCATTACTGTCTCTACTCTTTATGATTTTATGTATAGTGGTTGTCCTATTTCTGCCAATTTTTCTATGGAAACCAATCTATCCATCCATCCACCCACCAACCCACCCATCCATACAATAAATATTAATCAGGCCACAATTAATGTCCAGGCAGTGCTTTAAGAATTTTAGGGAACCAAGACTGCCCTTGAGGAGTTTTGTGTCTAGCTGAGAAGATTGGAACACACTGGCTGCCTTCTCTGGAGTTTTCTTTTTTTTTTTTTTTTCCCTTTTTTTCGTGACTGGCATCGGATCGCAACCCTCAGTGTTGCGCCCGTACCGGACCGGGACCGGCAACGGGATCGCAACCCTCGGTGTTGCACTCGCACCTCGCTCAGCCAGTGAGCGGCCGGTCTGTATGTGGGATCCGAACCCTC
>NW_007727407.1:437767-440533 GCF_000696425.1 Galeopterus variegatus
TAGCAGTGCGCCGCCGGGCCGGCCCTGGAGTTTTCTACTTTCATTCTTTTGGAAGTTGCATCCACCCCTTGATACTCCAGATTCCCTGGTCGTGGGCTTGACCCCAGGGATTAGTAGTGCTTGACCAGCCCAGAGCTCACCAGCCCCGGTCAGAAACAGTGCCCAAAGGCACCAGGCTGTATGGTTTAGGAGCCTCTCTGTGAGCCTTTTGTGCATTATTCATGGCTTGTCATTTGCAGTCGGAGAGACAGGCTGCCCTCTGACATCTCTGAAGAAGTTCATGATTTATTGGAGGCATCAGAAGAAATATAAAACTAAATAGTAATAGAATCCCTTGGGGGAAGTCTTGCTTCAGTATTTTACATAATATTTGAACTTCAGCAAATAGTTTCCCTGAGATAAAAACTTTGGCAAACATTCAGCTGAAATGTTTGAGAAGTGAAACCATTCATGTTTTTATGTCAGGAGACTTGAATCTCATCCAGCCTTCTAAATATCACATTTTGAAAAATCCCCAAATACAAAAAAATAGGAAGTCTGTAACTCAAGCAACACGATACCAGCAGCTCTAACTCCAGTTCTAGATATTGTGGGGGATTTTGAACTCTTGCTCTTTGATCCTTTCCCCATTCCACCAAAACAAAGTCTACCCCTTTAATATGTAATTCTTTAGGACCAGAAGGAAAGAAATATGCTGAGTCTTCAGTGTCTCTGTGGGATCACATATGTATAGTTTAGGAATAAGGTTTGTTACAAGTAGCAGAAAATCCAGCTATGAGAGACTTAACCTCCTAAGTTGGACTTTATTCTGCCCAGACAGCAAGAAGTCTGGAGGTGGCGGCCCAGCGCTGGTACAGCTGCCCTGGGGTGCTGTCAGCTCCGTTGTATCTTTCTGTCCCATTATTCCTAGCAAGTGGCTTTGAGCTTCCTGTTTGCAAGCCTGCTTCCAGTCAGGAAGAGGAGGATGCCAAAGCCCTCTCCCTGAGCAGCTTTTGGAAAAGGAAGTGCTCTTCTGTGGCTCCCACTGACATCTCCTCGGCCAGAGCATAGACATTCCTGACTGGAAGGTGCCTAGGAAAACAGAGTATTTAGCTTTTCAACCTCTATGTTAGAGAAAAGCAAAGAAAAACGTGGTTGGGATTGGGTACCAAGAAAGTCATTCAATAGTATCTGCTGCCACACTCTGGGATCCATTTTGGAATTTTTTAACTATAAGAATTCATACCTACAATACTGTTTTTAATAAGTCAGTGAATTAAACCCAAAGATTAATAGCTGACCCCAAAGTAGCTATGCTCTGCACTCAGTTGTACCTCAGTAGGACTTTTTGTAATGTTTTATTAAGAGCATAACGGCTCATAATGTTTCCATTCAACTGAGAACTAAGAAGTGAAGAAGATGATGGAAAAGAGGAAAGAGCCGAGTCTCTTCTTTTTCCTGAGAAAATGAAGCAGCCTCTGACTTCAGCTCCTCCTGGCCACAACCCTTGGGCTGAAGGAGGAGGAGATGAGCTCTTCAGGGTGGTTCGGCATGAGACCTGGATAAAAATCTAAAAGAAGCTGTCCTGAAAGTTTATTCCAACGCAAGTCCTCTCTGGGAATTCTACATGTGCTCATGGTGACGTGTACCATGGGAACAGAATGGCCAATTTGGATGCCAAGATATTCGCTGCCCTGCTCTGAAGCTTTCTGCAACAGGTGCCGTACCGCCTTCCCTGCCTGCCCGGGTCTGTGTTGGGTGTTGGGTGTTGGCTGTACTAGATCACGTGCCGGGGACTCACATCCCCCATTTTGGATTAGGTAGTTCATTCATCACATCCCAGGACTCTGACGGTTATTATGGGCATTCCTCTGTCCACATGACCCGACCTGCTCTCCTCTGCCTTCCCTCCCCGCCGCCTGCCCCGTGGGCTCAGGATGGAGCAAGGAGGGACTCCTGAGCCTCCTTCCTGGGCTCCCAAAGGCTACACTATCAGCTGTCATCCTTAACTGGACTTGGGTTTGCTTTATTGAAATAACGTCTAGGAGATGTTGTTGCACAGCAAAGATGACACCTTCAGAAAGGGGAGAGAGGACACTCTGGCATATAAGCCCCCTTGTAAGGCTGAAGACAGCAGCACGGCAGGCCTGCGGTACGGGGCCAGGTTAGAGATGAAGAACCAAAGCTCCTTAAGACAACTGGCATTCTTGCTTGCCTTCCCATTTCATGAAGTGGATCATAAAACAAATGTTCCTTAAGTAAAGCGGCATCATACTCTTCATTCCTATTGTGTTAATGGGTAGCTTTTCTCTGAGGAAAATAGATGGAAAATAAGGAAAGAGGAGGATATAAATGCTATGCACAAAGCAAGCAATTTCATCTTCACAATAATCGTAGGAGGTAAGAAAAGTCTTAGAGGAAAGTGAAGCTCAGAGAGGCTGTGCATGGCCTGGTGTCACCAGCGGGAGGGGGGCTGGTCAGCATTTGAACCCTGGCCTGGCTGACGCTGGTCCCATGAGCTCTGAGAGTCCCCATTGGGCTGGCCTGGGAGGAAACTCCTACCCTCAGAAGTCCCCTAACCCACCCAGGAAAGAAGTCTCTAAGCGGTGTCTGGAGGGAGAGACGGTGAGCAGGAGCACCAGGCTGGGGCCGTGCAGGAGAAGGCCTTTCCTACTCACCGAAAGGGCTGCAGAGTTCAGCTGAAGTCACTTTCCTCACTCCATCTGGAAGCTCTTCAGAGGCATAATTTCATTCTAGCCAAATGTAATTAAGAATCTGATTTGATTT
>NW_007727407.1:440797-454570 GCF_000696425.1 Galeopterus variegatus
GAAGCTCTTCAGAGGCATAATTTCATTCTAGCCAAATGTAATTAAGAATCTGATTTGATTTTAAAAACAAATCGAAGGAGAGAAATGAGGTTTCTCCTCATTCCCTCCCTTTCTTCACAAATAGGGCACTCATGAACAGGGCATGTACATGGGACCAGACCAGGACAACGACCCATTCCAGGGAGCTGTCCCTCCCCCTCACTCCAGGCCACGCTTCCTGAAGAGCTGTGGCTGCCTGCGGGAGCTGAGAGGGGGAGCGCAATTCCTGCAAGAGCGTGGGAAGCTCTTCAGAGGCATAATTTCATTCTAGCCAAATGTAATTAAGAATCTGATTTGATTTAAAAAACAAATCGAAGGAGAGAAATGAGGTTTCTCCTCATTCCCTCCCTTTCTTCACAAATAGGGCACTCATGAACAGGGCATGTGCATGGGACCAGACCAGGACAACGACCCATTCCAGGGAGCTGTCCCTCCCCCTCGCTCCAGGCCACGCTTCCTGAAGAGCTGTGGCTGCCTGCGGGAGCTGAGAGGGGTAGCGCAATTCCTGCAAGAGCGTGGGGGACTCAGCAAATAACACTGAGGATTTTTAAAATTCTAACTTGGCTTCAAGATGCTAGCAAAACAGAGCAGCTGCACAACCTCTGCGGGAACGCGATGTCCACTTAATTAAAGCGTGGCCAGGCTGCAGGCGGCTCCCGGGGAGAGACTCAGCAATGTGGGTACTGGGCAAGCCAGACCTGGTGCCAAGAGGAACCGTGGTCCGCGGGGATCACCGGCTTGTCTCTCCAGGAAGATGGGGCTCCAGAGCCAATTCTGGTAAAAAGAAAAGGGGAAAGGATTTGTAATATTGTACTCTTGGCCATGACCCAAATAATCTGCCTTTGACCTACTCCATCTTATCTCAGGGGCTCTAATGAGAATTGTGTGGTGAGCTTTTATAAAGGGCAATTCAAAATGAGAACAGGGAGGTCAAATACCGCGTGGCTGCTCCTGTCGGATTTATGCCCAGACGCACCCCTCCCCGGCTCCTCTGTTTGTGGGAATACTCCTTTATCTCTTTTCTGAATCTGCCTCTTTCCTGCTCTTTGAAGAAGCCCTGTAGGAGTGCGTATGCAGACCGAGCTGAGAAGGAGCCAGAGACCACTTTCCACAGTTTCTGTGTAGACAATTTAAGGCAGAAGTTACTGAAAAGGACACTCCAGAACTAGGAGTTGTCACAGGACGGGACTGAAGCAAGGATGCGGGGGCTAAGGTGGCTGCTGGGGATGGCTCAGCCTCTCAACAATGCGCTCATGGACTCAGGCCCTTGCTGTCTTTCCACTGCATCATCGCTAGAGTACAGCCTCTAGTCCTCATGTTCGTTGACTCATGAATGAACGAGGGGAACTGCAGGTCCACACATCATGTCTACACTTAAGGCAGGGAAGAGGCTGGAAAAGGAGCACTGGTCCTGGCTGTCTGAACTCATCAGGAAAGCAAAACCTCCCCTGAAACCCCAGAAAACTCCCTGTATTTCATTAAGCAAAACTGTCACATGGTCACCCCTGGCTGCAAAAGAGACTGGGAAAATATTTATCTGGAAACCTTGCTGATCTGGTCAAAATTGGAATTCCATTTACAAGACAGACGGGGGAACGGATGTTGAGTGGGCAATGAACAGTGTCCTCTGTAAGGGCTTACACTTCTGAGTAGCAGCAGGGTCTACTAAAGAAAATAAAAACCACTCTCTGTGTGTCAAACAGAGGGATCTTCATGCAGAAATTTGTTTGTTGGACAAGAAGCATCAGAAAGGCCCAAGGAGAAGAAAGAGGAAAATGAGGTTTCCTAGGCATTAGGAACCACAGAAGGCCACTACCACCCGAGGCTGTAGCTGCAGAGGAAACATAGAGCTATCGCAGACTCAGGGCTGCTGAACTCCTGCACTGCTGGTGTACCTGCTGCCACTGCTGTTGCTGCTGCTGCCACTTCACAGGAAGCCAGAAGCCTGTGATCTCCTTGACACTGCAGGAGCCTGGGATCCTGCACACTTCACCCTGACAGTGCTGCTGCTGGAGTCAGAGACCATAAGCACTGAGCCGCCAAAGCTGCTGCCACTACTGCCCAGGGACCCAGAAGTGCCTGCTACTGCTGCCACCACTAATGACACCAGAAGAAGAAACACAAAGATGCCTTCTTCCTTTTTCTTTCCTTCTAGTCTCCTGCCAGTGCCTGCCATTGGCAGAACCTAAGTGGAAGCTGGCTGGTGCGGGAATTGACCTGGGAAATATAATTTGCAGGCTTCCAGCCCCTGGGGGATTCCAGCCTCCAGAAGAGAGCACAAAAAGCCAGAATGACACAAAACAAATGATGCCACAGGCATCAGCCCCTGCAGTAGTATAAAGAGGAGGAGGCTGAGGCCATCAGGTTTGTGACGCAGCACGGGGGATGCATTGCCCTCTGTCTGCACTGACCAGTTGAGCAAGCGAAGGGACAGGTGACAAGAGTAGTCCAGCTTCAGACACCCATCCAGGGGGAAATCTAGGGATAATGGTTAATTGTACGCTCAAAGAACTAGATTCAAGATCAAAGGATCCCTCCATTTATTTCTACTCTAGATGACCAAGAAATTTGACAGTTGAATGGATTTTTAAAAAATGTGTTCCATCCACACTGTCTCATGTTTGATTTCTTATTGGGAGCATTGAAAAAGATAAATACCTCTTTTGAGGAGAGTTCAGGCCGAGGAATCTGTGTCAGTGAACAAACCCTGTTGAACAATTAGTCCCACAATTTTCTAGCAGTGGGTTCATTAAGGTCATCAGAGAAGAAATCATAATAAGCTGATAGTGGTCATATTTCCACCCTCCTGTCATTGTGACCCTCTGTTTGAATATAAGACTCTGTGGGTTCACTACGGTAGTAAATACATGTCCATAGGAGAAATGTACAGATTCTGGCTGGAGAACTTTAGCATCAGGGACAGTTTGGAGCATCCAGTTCTGAGGGCACGAGTGGACAGAGGAGCTGTGTCCCCACATTCAGCTATATTGGGTATGGGGAAACCCACGGTGTGAAGTGTTAGCTGTGAGAAGATGTAGGGATGAGAGTGTAGGCATACAGCTCAGGAACCTCAGGTAAGCAACCCCAGGGCTCCTGGGGGACCTCTCTTCAATCTTTGCCTCTTTTAAAACCTTACCTGGAAAATCCAGAGCTCAGGCACAGAGCCAAGGCAGAAAATTGCCGTGGGCTGCAATAAGGGCCCAGAGCTGCCCTTTGAGACAGGGTGGGAAGAGCAGTGCAGGAACTCATGATATTAACAATGACCCTTTTCATCTCTGAAGCACTTTATGGTTTACGAGATGCTTTTCTATAATCTTGACAATTAATCCCACATGGTAGTCACTTGCTTTGCAAGTTAGTGTTGTAGTTATCTATTGCTGTGTAACAAATTTCCCCAAACTTGATGCCTGTCCATATAGAACAGCACATTCCCATGGCTGGCAGGCCATGCTGCCTGCTGGCTAGAAGCTCAGTGGGTTGGGCGTCCACAATATCTGCAGGTGGCCTATCCGTGGGGGGGGGCCTCTCAGCACATGGTGGCTGGGTCCTGAGAGGGAGCATGGAGAGTGAGTGTTCCAAGAGTCCACCATTAAAGTTTAAGGCTCTGTATGATCTATCCACAGCAGATGATTAGTGTCACTTCCCTTGTACTCTATTGGTCAAGCAGGTTGCAAAGGCTGGCTCAGATGTGGGGGTGGGGGAGGAATAGACTGCCCCTCCCAGTGGAAGGAGTAGCAGAGAATTTGGGGGTCATCTTTAATCTACCACAGTAGGTATTGTGAGCCTCATTTGACATAGTTTACACAAAATTAACTTGCTTGAAGTGATGTGGTGAGCTGGTACCAGAACTGAATTGAATTGGAACATAGGTTTGCTGAATCTAAATCTGGTACTCTTGTAAAAATTACACACATGCATATATGTTTCTAAAGCCAATGCTCTGTGTACTATACCTCATGATTTCATGGTCATTCAGACAAGGTAGAACCCTCTGGGAAAGCTGGTCCATCTCATGGCTATCTTCTTTTGTTGCAATGATTTCTCATGGCCCTACTCAAGACATATGGGTCTCTTCATACCAACCAGAGGTTCTACCATTCTAGGTCCCAGATGCAAAAGGGGGCAGCCCCTCCTCAAATCCTGAGAGATTTTGTCAGAGTTGAGCCCTTCCAGGATCCTGACCCAGCTAACTGACTTGGCACCTAGAGCCTAATGCCTTAACTATCAAACCCAGAAGAGACCTTAGAGAACACTGCATTGCACCGAGCAGGAAACAGAGACTCAGAAACTGAAAGAGAGTTGCTTCAGGATCCATAAAAATCAGAGATGAGACCAGGTCTGGGGTCTGATGCCCCAGCCCCCACCCACTCTGACTGCCCCTTCGAGGAGCACCATTTCTATCTCCATGCTTTGTGGGACACTCCTTACCAGCCACAGTCCCACTTGCGCAAAGCAGTAGAGTGAGGGGCAGAACAGCAGAAAGTGGTGAAGAATGCCTGGAAACTCCTCTCTTGACAGAAGCCTTGTTCTTGGGAAGAGGTTGGGAGTGTGGAGGATGGGCATCTACAGGGTAAGAAAGCCAGCTGGGGCATTTCCTGTTGGTGCTCCAGCCAGTGGCCAGCAGCACCACTCTTATCAGTGGCCAGATTCCAGCTGCTGGATGGTGTGGGGACAGGGGCCACCATTTAGACTCTCTTAGGCAGTGCTTGGCTCAGCTTGCCCTGATGCATTTGGGACCTGCAGCCATTCACTGAGTGCAGGTCTTCAGGTGTGAGGTGGAGATAGAGGCCTCTGGCTGCTTGGGCTGCCTTCTCCACTCTTGTCTCCCCACTCCCATGTCCCCCCTCCCTTCTCCCTCTCAGCCCCTCAAGTTGTCTCCCACTGCCTTCACCCCTTTGCCCCAAAGACAAGATTTGAGGAATGGTTGTATTCATTACAGTTCTCCAGAGAAACAGAGCCAACAGGATGTGTATGGATATAGGAGGGATTTAGTATAAGGGATAGGCTGATATGATTATGGACACTGGCAAATCCCCAGATCTGCAGGGTGAGCAGGAAAACTGGAAATCCAAGAGAGCCCATGGTATAATTTCATCCAAGTCTGAAGGCCTGAGAATCAGGAGAGCTGAGGTTTCCATTCAAGTCTGAAGGCAGAAAAAATTCCCCTTTATTCAAGGGAGTCAGCCTTTTTGTTCTATTTAGACCCTTGACTGATTGGAAAAGGCCCACCCGTGTTGGGGAGGGCAATCTGCTTTACTCAGTCTATTGGTTTACATGTTAATCTCATGCAAAAAGACCCACACAGACACACCCAGAATAATATTTGGCCAAATATCTGGGCACCCTGTATACCAGTCATTTTATTAAAAATTAATAAAATTATCACAATAGTCATTGTGTACAACTTTGCTTGAGGTGCATTCTGGGGTGGAGAAATGTTCTCATAAAGAAGATAACCCAGCCCACTGGGCTGGCAGATGAACCATTGGCACTGATTGCTGTGAAATTACAGGGGGATCTCCAAACCTTTTCCCCAGTGATCCTACTTTTCCATCAGAATGAAATTGCATCTTCACCTGCCCAAACCTCTTTCTGCTTCTTCTACCTTTTCCTCTCTAGCTTGTCTCTGACTGCTTCTCCTGCCTAACTCCGCCACCCTTCCAGACTCACTGACTGTCAGCTCCTGGGTGTGCTGGGTGTTTTCACACCTCCAGGCCTTTGTATGTGCTATTCTTTCTGCCTAGAACACCCTTAGCTCCCTTCTCCACCTGGCAACCTTGATTTGTCTTGCAAGATTCGGCTCAAATGTTATTAAATGAGTTGTTAATTATAAAGCATCTAGAAATGCACCTGATACTTTCACTATTTGAATGTTTAATATCATTAGCGTAGTATTCAGTCAGTCAGTAGACAAATATATAAGGGACATCAACCATGTGTCAGGTACTGTGTTAGGTGGTGACATACAGAGAACAGGAGGGACATGGTTCTATGGGACATATATTTCAAGAGGGAAGACAGACATAAATCCAAGAGGGACAAATACATACAATAAATTAAAACTATGGTAATATGAAGAAAGAAACTAACAAGCAACTGACACAGAAAATAATGAGAGTGGCTCTTCTTTGGATGAATAGCCACAGATGATCTGAAGAACACATTTGAGCTGAGACATGACACATGAGAAGGAGAAAGACCCATAAGGATTTGGGCGAAGTCATCTGGGGAGAGAGAATGGCAGGGCAGAGGCTTAGACTCTAGGAAGAGCCTGGCGTGTTTGAGGAACTGAAGGAAGACAAGAGGAGCTGGAGCAGAACAAGGGAATGGAAGGTGAGGATGAGGTTGGAGAGAACTGGGCTCGAGTCTGCCTGCCTGAAACTCCCAGACACTTCTCTACCCTCGCTCTCATGTGGTGCTGGCCCTGGCTTTACACCAGCCCAGGTTCTGTCTACCCCAGAACCGAGAGCAGCCTTGGCATCTAGAAGGCACTCAATACATTTTACTATAGGACTTAATGCAGCCTGTGACTCTCTTAGGTTTGCTCCTCCACGAGACTATGAGCCCCTGGAGGTGGGGACCTCATCTACACATCTCTTCATTTCCAGCTTCCAGCCTGAGCTGGGACATAGCAGTTGCTCATTACTCGTATGGTTTGCATGAGTAAGTTTTACGTTATTTGGCTCCTTCTTGGCTTCCAGAGCAGAGCTGGGAACAGAGTCGATGACCAATAGATAGTGACTTTGTGGTGAATGGTCACCCGTGAGCTGGGCTTAAGCTTTATCTCTTGAGGAGAACATGGCAGAATCAAACAGGAGAGAAGGCCAAGGGCACGGAGGATGGCAGCTTAATATTTATAAAAAGTAAGCACCGTATTGTTGCCCCTACTATGCAAGTCACACGTGTGCTTCTGTGATGGGGGCTCCTCTGCTCTGCTTTTCAAAGATTAGCCTTTCTCATGCTTGGGCTTGCCCCGTGCCTCCACCCACCCTTTTTATCCATGTAGATGTGCATCTGATCCACTGGAAGTGAGCATAATCTAAGGTCCCTTTGGAGAATTTTGTCTTTGCTTCTGCATTAAACTACTTTACTAAACTGTTTCTGGAAAACAAAACCACAACTTTGGGTTGCTTCAAAGTTCATTTAAAAAAAAAAAAAAAAAAAAAAAAAAGGAATATTTAGTCTCTTTTGAAGGCTGGCAGCTCAGCAGATTACAGCAGAGTGGTGTGCTGTGGTTTTGGGTTTGCTCTTCAAGTTGCTGGTGGAGGCACAGATGCTGGAAAACAGCAATAAGGCATCCCTGTGTGTGGGGTGGACGGGGTTTCTGAATGAGAGGAGGCAGGTAGCTTGGCTTGAGGGTGGCAGAGAAGGAGATACAGGGAGAAGCAGCTGGAAAAAGCAGAATTCTGTGGCTGCCCCAGTTAGCACAAAGGCTTTAGGGTCAAGGGCAGGGAGAACATTTAAAAAATATGTTTCATGCTTGTAGTGACTGTAAGTTAGCTGTTTGAAACTTGGTATGGTCTAGGCTGCATTATTATTTATTTACTGCCCCATATTTTTCCAGGAAGGATTTTGGAACACATTTCGCTGCCCATCACCTGCTGAGAAACTTGCAAGAATCCACGCATGCTGGGTTTCATTCTGACGTCTCGATGCTGTTCGTCTAGGGCGTGGCCTGAACATCAGGATTTTTAAAGCTCCTCAGGTGATTCTGAAGTGCAGCCAAATTTCAAGGCCACTGATGTAAGTGATGCATAAAAATAGATACAGTACAAAAGGCAGGAAGGAATCAGCAATAGGTGGATGAGGAAGTTAACAGTGGGGAAGCGTGGGTAGGAAAGAGAAGTGGAAGCCAGGAGAGAGGTGGTACCGTCAGGTTTCACCTCCACACAGTGAACGTGAGCGAGTTTCTTGGGAGGAGGAGCCCACGGTCCCAAGACCATGGAGCTATTTCTCTGGTGATTCACCATAAACAGTGGATTCTGTGCAGTTTAGCAAAAAGCTTTAAGGATAGAAGTCGACCATCTTCAGTTCTGAAAGCGCAAAGCTTTCTCGGGTGCCTAATTGACTTTGCTTATTTAAATCATTTGCACCCACAAAACCCATTTAGGAGGTGCTTTGACATATGGTGATTGTGTTGTGTGAAGCTTGGGAGAAGTAGGGCTCCAGATATCAATCTGGATTTGAGCAGCTACAATCCTCTTCACCAAATGCCTGGTGTCGATAACCATGTCCCAAGCTTTAAAAATAGAATATAATGTGGTGGTGAAGAGTTAGCCTTCCTATCTGCCACTTACAAACTGTGTGGCCCTAGCCACAATAGTTAACATCTCTGAGTCTCAGTTCTCTCATCTCTAAAATGGGTATGATTGTGGCAACTATGATAATGATATTATAATGTTTAAGGGTGATAATCGATGTAAATAATTTGGAATAGTATCAGCCATGTAGCAAATGTCCAAAAATATTACTTATTATGAATACTGTCATCTCCCCTCACTGATGAGGCCCAACTCAGGTTTCCTCATACAGAATTTTCTCAAAGCAAAGATTGATTAAAATCATATTTAAATTCCTTACAATCCTAGGTGGCCTCTCCTGGTTTATTTGGTTGGCCTGGTATGAGACTTGGGCATTGTTTTATTAAAAAATCTCCCCAGATGATTCTAACATGCAGTGTGGGCTGAGGAGTGGTCTTGGTGTCTGATTTTGTCACAGCTGCTGTCACAGCAGCTTTGCAGCCGTCTCTTCGGCGATCTACCTCTCAGCTTATCTGAGGCCTACTTCACAGTTGTTCTAATTCTAGATTTGATTAAAAAATTCAAAAATTTTGAAATCAAAAATTCTGATTTTAAGAGCCCACGTTTATTTTAGTCCCTACCCAGAGATAAATAATGCAAATAGTATATCACATTTTCATCCAACTTTTCTTTATGTATCAATGTGTGTATAACTGTAAGTTTTAAAATTGCAAAATTAGTTTTGAAATCTTCTTTTGCTGAACTTTATGTCATAAACAGAGTTTCAAATGCTCAGGATTTTTGAAAGCATAATGATTTTTCCTTGTTTTTCACTCTGAGGTCTCTCACTGTATTTTACCACTCCCTCATTACCAGTTATATTAGTTTCCTCGAGCTACTGTAACAGAGTACCAGAGACTGGGTGGCTTAAAGCAACCAAAATTTATTCTCTCACAGTCCTAGAGGCTGGAAGTCCAAAATCAAGGTGGTGGCATGGTTGGTTTTTTCTGGAAGCTCTGAGGGAGAATCTATCTCATGTTGTTTTCCCAGCTTCTGACAGTTGCTGGCAGCCTTTGGCTCCTTGGCTTGTAGACACATCACTCTGGCATCTGCCTCCATCTTCACATGGGGTTCTCTCTGCATCCCTGTGTGTCTCTGTCCAGATTTCCCTCTTCTTTTAAGAACACCAGCCAATGAATTAGGACCCACGTTAATCCAGTATGACCTCATGTTACCTTGATTATATCTGCAAGGACGCTGTTTCTAAATAAGGTCACCTTCACAGGTACTGGGAGTTAGGGTTTGAGCATATTGTTTTGGGGGACACAATTCAACATAAGTTCCTCAGCCATTTGTTACTTCCACCCACCTGTTTAAGGGACCAGTCAAAGTTTTAAGCGTCTTGCTACTTCTACATGTCAGCTCCCTGTAGGCTACCAGCCAGGCACGAATTCAGACAGGTGCTAAAAAAGCCAGGTCAAGGATAAAAATGGAGGAGGGGGTGGAATGTCAATTTCTGTCCTCTCCAGACACCCGCCTTCCTCAGAGCAGGCAGGGAGAGGCCAGCTCTATAGTGCTGGCCCCAGGGAAGTCCAGGGGGTGCCAGATGAGGAAGGGACAGAAGCCACAGGCAATTTCTGTCCTCTCCAGACACCCGCCTTCCTCAGAGCAGGCAGGGAGAGGCCAGCTCTATGGTGCTGGCCCCAGGGAAGTCCAGGGGGTGCCAGATGAGGAAGGGACAGAAGCCACAGGTGGTGGCAGGAGCAGGGCTGAGGGATTCCTGCAGCTGCTCAGCCACCTGGCTGGACAGCTGCTCTCCCTCACAGGGAGCTGTGCAAGGCAAGGACTGCCTGAGTTATCACAGCCTTGCCGAGTTACAGGATGCCAAAATGCCTGGTCAGATCTGTCAATTCAGTCGAGCAACTGTTCTGGGGATTGTGGAAGTGGGGTTGGAGGTGTGGAATCACCAAACTTGTTGCTTACAGTGACTGCTCAGTTTAGACAAGAATTGACCCAAGTGTACTTAATGCTACTGACTCAGCTGGGCTGGTCTAGTCCAGGGGTCACTTACTACAGCCTGTAGACCAAATCTGGCCCACTACTTGTTTTGGACAGGCAGCTAAGAAAGGTTTTCTTACAAATGAAAGTTTGCAGTTGATTTGATAATAGGGAACACTAGCTCTGAACCCTAATTAAGCAAAATGTTATCCCCCTCAAATGAATTTCACTCTTTTCATTATCAGACCTGTATTATAAAGAAAATCATATTCAATGATTATTGTCATATACTGAATTTCATCAATAAAAATTTTGTGGAAATTTGTTTTCTGTCTTGTTATGTAGGTAACTACATTATAGTTTCGATTTTACCTATTTGCCTGCAATGTCTAAAATGTTTACTATCTAGCCATTAAAGAAAAAAGTTTGCCAATCTCTGGTCTAGGCAGGTAGTCTCAAACACCAGCAGACATCAGAAAAATCTGCAGGGCTTTTAAAAATACAGATCGCTGGGCCCCACCGCTGGGGTTTCTGATTCAGTAAGTCTGGGGTACAGCCCAAGAATTTGCATTTCTAACCAATTTTCAGATGCTGCTGATGCTGCTGGTTAGGAGCCACCCTGCGAGAACCACTGGTCTAGTCAACCAATCAGTTAGCAAACATTTATCAAGGAGGCTGTGGAAATGAGACTAACTTTCGCAAACAGTACTGAGTGCTAAGGGCTGTGAATAGGAAGCTCAGAAGAGCAATCCTGGCAGACTTCCTGTAAGAAGTGAGGTATGAACTGAGCATATGAGAGGAATGTGAAGACAAATGGGACAACTTGTAGAGCCTGAAGATGGGAGTGAGATTGGCATGCTTTTTGTATGGAGAGGAATTCAGACTGCCCAGTGGGTAAGGAGAGCTGCCAAATGGGATGGGAGGCAGAGGAATTGCTGTGCCAACTCCTGGAGGTCCAGTGAGAATCTCAGAGTGCAGATGCAGTGTGTGTGGGCAAGACCTTGGCGTCCTTAAAGCTGCTCTTGGGATTCCATTAAAACTTGGGAGGTTGGGGAAGCTGAAACTCCCTATTTCTCAAACCCAGCTCCATTTCTTGGGGCTGCTCAGTGGGCGGGCCTCATCCCCATGTCTCCATTCTATTTACCCTGCATGCATTCCTGTTGTTTGGTAAGAACTGCTGCCTGGCAGAGAAGCTTGGGAAGCTTTGCTCTGTCTTCTAAGAAACAGGAAGTCATTATTTGCCCAAAGCAAACAAACTCACAAACTGCAGGGTTCACGTTCAGTCCAAAGCTGGAGTCCCAGGAGGTGCGTGTGGAGGCTGAGGATGTGGGGATCTGAGCAAAGATTCCTTTTCCCTCCCCCCTCTCCTGGCCAAATCAACAACCGCCATCCTTTTACAGCCATGACTTGCAGGAAGCCTGAGTTAGTCACCCGTGCACGTGTGTAGACACTGAGTTGAGTCTTCTTCCCCAGACAGCTTCCATTCCCAAGTGAGGCTTTTCTTCCCATGACATCAGCAAAACCATTTCCATTATTCCTGGAATTGGAGGGTAATTAACCTTCCACATGCCCTGTTTCTTTCCTCTACTAAGAGAGAAGGGAATGAGCATTTATTGGAAGCCTACTGATTGCTGTGCCCTGTGCTTACACGGACCTTGCCCAGGCTATTTCACTTACATCCTGCAACAACCCTGTCAAATAGGCACTGTTATTTTCAGTTTACAGATGAGAAAAAAACAAGGCTCTGAAAGAATGTGTCCCTTTCCCAGTGTCACTGAATAGAGCTGCCATTTGAATTCATGTCTGACGATTCTGTGTGCACTGAACGCCATGGGCTTCTCTGTTACTTACCTGTCAAATAGGCACTGTTATTTTCAGTTTACAGATGAGAAAAAAACAAGGCTCTGAAAGAGTGTGTCCCTTTCCCAGTGTCACTGAATAGAGCTGCCATTTGAATTCATGTCTGACGATTCTGTGTGCACTGAACGCCATGGGCTTCTCTGTCACTTTTAGAGTCCCTGCTAAGGCTCTCTCTCTCCTTCCCCATCTCCTTTGAAAAGTTTTGTCTCAATTCTTCAAAAATGGGACATAGCTTTTCTGCAGCATGCACTGTTCCCAAGGCTAATGGAATAGACCCTGCCTTACTTAGGCGGGGATTGCAGGAGAAAACTGTGAGAGAATGGTGGCCACTTGCAGAACATCTCAGACACTCAGAATGCTAAAGGGGACACAAACAGTGAGCCAACGAGATTCACTATTTGCCATATTCAGGCAGAGCAGAAGGAGGCAGTGGGCAGAGAGGGACTATGGAAGACATCTCCAATCTCCTGGTTGTGTGGAGAAGGCTTGTACTTAACCTGGGCTTGCATAAACCATGTGTTTAAAGCATGATATTCCAAAACATACAGCCTAGTGGCCTCTGGGGCCAGAATGCTCGGGCTCAACAACTCACTAGCTGTGTGTTCTTTTGGCACCTCATTTTCTTCATCTAAAATGGGGATAACAATAGTCCCTCCCTCCCAAGGCAGTAAAGTGCTTACAAAAGGGCCTGGAACATGTGATCCCGGGACTCAGAGTTGCCGGGATGCAGGAAGAGGGTAGCCTCTCCAGTCAGCCGGTGGTGAGTGAGCCCTACCCCACCCACTAGCTCCCATCTCAGGACCCAAACATCAACTGGGAGTGATCTCAGGAAAGCCGAATCTTTCTTCTTGACAGATTTGGACTCTTGTAGCAAAACCTCTCAGGCCAAATCCTTGAAATATTTAAGTATGTTTATTTCCAAGCAATTAATTATTAATGAGTCATAGTCTTCAGCATTATATCAATTGCTCCATCCAGGCTTTAAGAAGAAAAGCAGGAACTGCAGCCAAGATTAGAAACAGACAAAAAGAAGAAAGGTCTCTTTTGTACTTCTCAACCTTTATAACCAACCCCCTCCTCAACCAGCTTCCCCATGTTCTTCCCTGTGCTTGCTTTTGGAATCCAGAGACAAGTGACTCTTGAAGGGACCGAGTGCCCTGGGGCTCAGGGCTTCAGATAAGTTTTGCTTCAGGGAAGTCCTAGCAGTTGGGTAGTTTCCAGAACCTGGAGCTGTGGTTGCATGCCTGCCTGAAAGACCGGGGAGGAACTCCCTCGAGATATCCTTTTGCCGCTACCTAAAGAGTTCTTAGGTTAAAAAGATAATACTTGTATCTCATAAGCATCAGGGAAATGCAGATTGAAACCACATTGAGATATCATCTCATCGCAGTTAGATTGGTCATTATCAAAACTACAGAGAATAACAAATGCTGGTGAGGATGCAGAGAAAGGGGAAATCTCCTACACTGTTGGTGGGACTGTAAATTAGTGCAGCCATTATAGAAAGCAGTATGGAGGTTCCTCAACAACTACAGATAGAATTGCCATAAGATCCAGCAATCCCACTGCTGGGTTTATACCTAAAGGAATGGAAATCATCATGTTGAAGGGATACCTGCACTCCCATGTTTATTGC
>NW_007727407.1:455027-457008 GCF_000696425.1 Galeopterus variegatus
GGTTCCTCACCAACTACAGATAGAATTGCCATAAGATCCAGCAATCCCACTGCTGGGTTTATACCTAAAGGAATGGAAATCATCATGTTGAAGGGATACCTGCACTCCCATGTTTATTGCAGCTCTGTTTACAATTGCCAAGAGTTGGAACCAAGCTAAATATCCATCAATGGATGACTGGATAGGGAAAATGTGGTATATATTCACAATGGAATACTACTCTGACATTAAAAAGAATGAATTCTGCCATTCACATCAACATTGATGAACTTAGAGAAAATTATATTAAGTGAAATAAGAAAGAGAAATACCGCATGTCCTCACTCATAAGTGGGAGCTAAAAATTAAACAAATAGATAAAAAAAGGAAGATACAGCAGTCATAATAATTCACCCAACTTTCAAAAGGAGAGAACAGAACTGAGGCCACGAGAGGTAGTGAGAAATTGGTAAAGGACCAGGAAAAATGATTATACTGTGTAATGTTGAATATACTAATTATCCTGCTTTGAGCATCACATATTGCACACAGGTATTGATATTCAGTGCTGTACCTCACAGATATGTAAATCAATTATGTTTTAATAAATTTAAAAAATTTTAAAAGTAAAAAGATAATGAAAGAAAGTGAGCCAAAATGCCAGATACTGATCAAGCTTATTAAAGGAAGAAAATCTGCCGGGCTGCATTCGAAATGGAGGGCAGCACCAGGCCTGGGGGTGGGAGAGCTTATATAGACTGTAGAGTGCCGAGGGCTGGCTGAAGCAATCAAGGAGGGGCATTGTGAGGGAGGGGCATTGCACCCATGTGGAAGCAAAAAGTGTTTCTATTTTGCAGAAGTCACGAAGCTTCTCTTAAAGGGAAGGGGGGAGGGGTTGGGGGCCATTTTGTGCTTGGCCTTGCCTAAAATGGCACTGGTTATGTTTAAGATCTATCATTTCCGACTTTTAAGTACAAGGAGAAAGGAAAAGAGGCAGTGGTCTCATTCTTCTGAAGCTACTTCCTGCTGGAGATGGGCAAAGATATGAAAAAAAGATTTATGTTGGCGGGTAAAACAATTATGTGGCAGGGTATTGGTTTCGTGTGGGGAGGCTGCATTCTTCCGGGGAAGGGTCTCTGATTCTGAGGGGCTGATGTCCTCCTCCCATGAAGAATTCGGCGACCTTTTGGTTGGTGAAAGCCCGTATACTTCCCGTAAGAAACTAGAGAAACACTGAAAGAGGCAGGGACCAAGAAAAAGAACAAGTCCCATTATGGTTAGAGGTCCGACGTGTTTTGTCCTGAAGTCCTCCCCGTCACTATAGCCTCGGTGAGTGGTTTGGGTGAAGCAGAAATGGTTTTTATCGGGGGGGGGGGCACTGGACTCCAGCAGAGTCCCCTTTGGAAAGAGCTATCCAGTAGCTTTTACCCCTGTAAGAACATGATGTGGCAGTTGTCTGGTCATAGCATGTTGTGGGAACGTATGTCAGGGATGTGAATGTGTCCTGTAGGGTTCCCCTGAGGATTCTGGATGGCAGACCTGGGAGGCCAGAAAGTGTCCTTCCACCCACCAGGACCTTGGTTCTACATTGTGAACAGGGTGTGGCATATGTCTCTGTCAGGAAAAGAAGCAGGAAGAAGAGAAAAGGCTAGTGTTCAGGGTCTGAGAGGTTGAGAGGGTGCATAGTAGGAAAAAGGAGAAGAGGGTAACCTTGTCAGGGGTGAAATCACAGAGGGCGCCCTGCAGGCTAATTCAGTTACCCGCTCAAGGATGTCTTCAACACTGGAGGTGGCGGGTTGGGACCAGTCTTGGAGCAGCTCCTGTGTGAAGGATGTGAAGCAGGCCTGCAAGAGTGAGGATAATCGCCGGGGGGAAAGATCATCCTTCTTCTAGGATTGGGAGAAGAGCGGAGGTCCTGGAGATTTTCAGTTTTGTGGGTACTAAAATGGATGAAGCGTAAGGAGGTGTTGGGTTGGGGGGTGAGTAGAGGGACCCCTCTGGC